>NC_056744.1:1010406866-1010706866 GCF_019279795.1 Protopterus annectens
TATCATACATTATTTTTTATAATGGCAAAAGATTCTCTCTAGAGTGGTGGAGAGAGACACAGTAGTTAACTGGCCATGATCTAAGGTTTACAAGCAGGTTCTCTAACTCGGAAACCAGGGAGCAGTCAAGCTGTTTTATACTATCTGAACTGTATGAGCTAGATTCCCCTTCAGAAAGGAAATGGCTCGGTACCCATCCAGAATCTGATTGATAACATCCTGAAAACTGTAGCAATGTAGAATTATATAATTCATCCTTTTTATGCGTTGTATTGTTAGCTTTCATGACTATGTGTTGTTTAACAACTCTCAACAAGTGTAATCTTTAAATGTAAACTGCAATTTTGTTTTTTTCCTTGGGCTCTGCCGAAAAGAGTATTTTTAGGCCAAGCTGGCCTAACCTGGTAAAAACATGCTAATAAATCAATAAAATACATTCAGCAAGTTAGGAAAGTACTAGGCAAATTCAGACAAACAGGCTTGGCAGTCAAAAATGAGACGTGCAAACGACAGTTTTTTTTTTTCAACTTGGGAATATGTGGTCAGAACCTGCCTTGGTGGAAGCTATCCAAAAATGGCAGTACAGCCAGTATGTTATTACAGCACAGTGGCCACTTCTTTCACATACTGAAATAAAAGAATCAGTAAAACAAATTAGTCTGGACTCTGGCAATCTGAAATGGATTCACTGTACTAGCAAATCCTGACTGCAGTCAAGAACTTACTGCTCAGGTGGATGCTTCAGACCACGGCCTAGAGAATACATACAGTCATCATCACAGAAGAGGCGTTGCTAGATAAACTTGAGATTCTGTGGGTAACTTTGTAGTTATAAATGTAAAAACAAAATGTAAAAAAGTTCAGGGATGTACACATACTAACTTAGCAATTCAGTTACTAAAATGTTACAAAGAAAAGCTACCCCGAGTCAATATAATCAACAAGGAAAGAAATTCAGTATTTTCAAAGCAAAAGTAAATTGCATTTAGGGCTGGATATTAAAAGCTGACAACACAACTGTTCTGAATCAAATGAGAAAATGTGTCATGGTTATAGCCATATCATCAGGGAACAGCTACAGCAGAAAATATAACATACTTGTTAGGAATGTACAAGTAATGTGATGTTATTCCTTCTGCATTTCATACAGTGCCATCTTGCTTCAAGCAATTTCAGTAGACCATATCCTGAATCTCAGTGTCTCTTTACTTACTCTTCATCCAGATATCACATTGATTTGGAATCGGCCTTTCAAAAGCTGCAAGTTTACCTGTAGGGTAGAAGTTTACCAAGGCTTTTTTTTTTTTTTTTTTTTTTAAGTAGCTTCAACAAACTAGTGCTCAACAATTCAAGCTCATTTTGTAAAGTTTAATACTAACATCAAATAACTTGATAAACAGGACCATCACATAAAGGGATGTGGTATCATGCTACTTCAGATGTACTACTGGGAGCAGAAAATGTTTACGGTACAAGGCTGTTTATCTAGCTGGTGTACACTGACCACAGCTTCGCCCTCATGACCATACCACACCAACCACGGGCAAAACTCAGCATTACTCACATCCAGCCTTGGGTTATTGCTATAGTATACAACTGCATGATAACTACAGCTCAGTTACCTATTTTATTTAGAAACAAGAAATCAAATAAAGTGTAGTCCAACACAGCAATGGAGGTCCAGTAAAAATGGTAAAATTTAATTAAGGAAAAAAACACAGTTCATAAGCGCTTTCGTCTCATAGGAAAGAGACTTTATCAGATAAATTACACAGAATTAATCTAGTTTAAATACCTCTACCTGCAATAATTAAAAAAAGTAATTAATTGGTATCCACCATATTAACCCCTGATTGGATTCCCATTTTAAAAAATTACTAACCACTCTAAGTTTTGATTAAACAGTCAGATTAAACTTAACCATCCATAAACATTGTTTTTACAATACAAATAAATTAAGAAAATATATACTTTTTATATACACATTAAAGAATGTAAATATCTATAGAATTATTAAATAGTGCATCTTGAAAACACCATCATAGATGTCAATTCAATACTAAGGCTGTGCTCTCCTTTAACAAAGGCATCAAAGACACAGAATTGCTTAATCCAGAGGGGAGAGCAGCTCTCCGTCTCAACTGCCATTTTAACTCCATTTTTAATAAAATAGGCTTCCAATCCCCCCTCCCCCATTTGTGTTGGGTGCCAGCATATCTATAATACAAAACTTAAAACATTTATAGTTGGCACATATCCCGGCATGTTTAAAGAGGACATGACTTTCTTTACTGATATGTATATCGTAAAGATGTTCGTAAATTCTTCCCCTTAAAGCCCTCTCCATTTTGCCAATATAGAAAGCTGGAGACACTTCACATACTGCCATGTATATTACCTTTTGGAACAATTCCCACTTTTAAATTTCACTCTACATCCTAATTGATTCTTCGGTATAATAAAATCCTCTTTAAAAATATAGGGGCATTGTTTACATCTACCACAGGTTTTAGTACCAACTCTTCCATAGTTGAGGGGGTTTATTTTTGATGCAAATATCTGTTTAAAGTTCTTTCCTGTCTTTAATGAAAAGAGGATTCCTACCTACCGCTTCTAATACTTCATTATTAAACCTAAAAAGGCACCAATTTCTCTTGACGATATCTTGCACTCGATCGATGTTGACTGAACTCGAGAACTAGGGCTCTATTGTAACAGGCCACAGGTTGGGGTCCAGTGGACTTGTCAAGTCCAACACCTAGAAGCAGTTTGAACCTAGTGCCCCAACTACCTTCCACCTCTTTAATACCATCAGTTACCAGTTTAATAGGATAATCTCTTTCTAAAAACATCTCCTGTATTTTTCCTAGTTCAATACCAATATCACTTTGTTTATATGTCATCCCGGCAACTCTAATCGCCTGTCCCCTCACTAAATTTTTCTTTTGCCAAAAAGGACAATTACTAGTGAAATATAAATAACTAATGAAAAATGTCCCTTTCCTAAATACTTTGGACTTGAAACCAGAGTTTGTTTGACAAATGGTAGTATCAAGATAATTAATACATTTGGCGTTATGTTGAGAAATGAATTTAAAATATTCGGAACACATTTTATTTTAACAGTAAGTGGACAGATAACACATTATGTACAAATATTGTTGTTGTAGCTTACCCGAGTGAAGTTAAGGCAGGGATAATCATATCCATACCAAGGAACACCCATCACAAGCTTCTTTGGGTCTATATTCATCTTTATGTAATCCATGTACCCTATGTTAAACACATACAATATGAGCTGTGTGTTACTAAAATGCTGATGTCACAAAATGTGAAACTACTATATGGCCCAGTATTAACATGATCAGTTCTAAAAGTATGATTCAGGAGTATTCCTTTTTTACCAAACAGTAAAAAGAGAATACAGCTAATATGCCACCTTCTGTGCTACATGCTGTACTGCAGTGTTCAGAAGACTTGTTTTCTGTCATGAAGTCTAAATATATGTAAACTGTAAGTTTAAGTGTAGCCTTCCGCTGTACCAGGAGCCACAGCACCTAATGTCTTATATATTCACAGCACTCAGCCAGCATGGAGTACTAATGCCTTACACAATTAAGGCACTCCGATGCCACAAAGTATTAATGCCTTATACCATTACGGCACTCAGCTGGCACGGAGTATTAATGCTTTACACTGTCACAGTACTCACCTTGCACTGAGTATTTTTATTTTTCACCCAAATGCTTAAAGCAATGAGTATCTGACAGATTATACAGAAATTAAAGCAACCTAAAAAGCAAATTAACTTCCACAATCCCACACACACCAATAGCTCAGAAAAAAAGCTATCCCCTCTATCTAGCTATGTATATAAATAAAACAAATAAAAAAAAATAAAAATCAGATCGCGTGAGTAAGAGGGAATCTGGAGAATCTGTAAATGGAGTTGAAGCATTGTTTGAAGACAAATACATACGTGTGCATACCACCATAATCCTATCACCTACTGAAAGATAATTGCACTAAAAGGAATGCATGGTAGAGATGTAGTCGCACAGATGAACATATGGAATACATCCCCAAAGTAAACCTAGGCATGGCAATTAGTAACAGAGTAAACACCAAGTTTTATAATAAACTGCATTGCTTAAAAAAGGAAAGAAATAATATTGTATAATAGCAAAATGTCTGGACGTTGACAACACATTTACCCACAGTTGACTGTTTGGGCATTATGCCAAAAATTACCCACACACAAACATGTCAAGTTTAATTAACGCACAGATGTAGTTTTGCTTCAAACTGTTTAGGTCTTCTAACTGTTCAATATGATTCGTCACACTGTGTTCAAATTTCCCATAGTTTTAAATTTCCAGAAAAACAGTCAGATGCATCTACATTCACAGATGCAAATACAGAAATTATCTGCTACCTCTCATTTTGCATAATAACTTAATTGATGATGCAGCTTAATATAAATACCAGTAACTATGGTGCATGATGTACTGCAAAACTCTGCAGTGCATACACCATAAACCATTTCAAAAATAATATGTTTTGGAAGGACCATCATATAATTCCCACTAAATGCTTTACATATTCATATTTTTAATTATTTATTAAGCCACTTTCAACCAACTATTAAAATATTTATTTATTTTTTTTTAATAACGTTAAAGAAAATCTCCCACATTTCTCCCAACTGCCTCTCCCCCAGATATAGTTGCGGCCTTAGGTCAACTGGTGCCCTAGGCAAAAGGGCTCCATGGCGCCCTCCACCACACTAACTGGTGCCCCCATCCTGGTCTACCTACACCAAATAAATACTGGTAAAGCACCCCTGCTAAATCGGCACCCTAGACGGCTGCCTAGTTGGCCTATGCCCAAGGCCGGCTATGCCCAGATATAGGTAACATCCTATTTACCTCTCTTCCCTTTGTTACTAATACTTTGCATAAAAGAGCTGACCATTGACAGTTTGCTTTTTTGACTCTGTAATAGCTTCGGTTAATGGTTCATAGTCAAAGATCGGTGGGAAGATGACTTAGGATAAGAACGGCTTCGGGAAGGGGTGCTGAAATAGGTTGTGCTGAAGGTCTAATGCAATGAGCGGAATCATCATTCACATACTGCGCTGTTACACTGGAGTGCTGAGGGTCTAGAAGATAAGCAAACTCATCATTCTCATACTTTTCGTTACACTGGAGTTGACCTATATTTCCATGACGTTACTCATTGCTGCCAGTCAGGGAAGCCTCCATACAGGGACCTTACAGGAATGGCTTAAATTTCTTAATCAGCCTGTCCTAGCCTGCATTTCTGACCAACATCACTGGACAAAGTCAGAGTGCACGTGAAGATCTAGAATGAAGCTGTCTGCAACACAAAGGCTGGTTAATAGGGTAGTTTTGTATCTTTTCTCTGTGATACTTATGCATCTCCAGAGTGAAAATCTTGTCAAATGGCTGCACTGATTGGTTCCGTCCTTTCTTAAGGCACCATTTGTATCCTCTGCTGCTTTCTTAAGGTACCATTTGTATCCTCTGCTGGGAACTACTACCTTACCACAGACACAGAGGTAAAAAGACTGGCTTCAGCATAGTGGAAGTTAGGACCTGGGGCTGGCATGCCAATGGAAGAGGGAGAGAGAAAAAAAAAATGCAGATTGCCTGAAAGTCAGGAAAGAAAATTAAAAGGTTACTGTTTTGCAACAAGATTTTCAATGGTTGCACGTGCACACACACACACGCACACACTCACATGCACACGTGCACACAGAAAAACAGTAACAAGAGACTACATAAAAACACCTGTATACTAAGGTTGCACAGCAGGAGATGAAATTCCATTCCGTGGTGGTTTGCATGGCAACAGACCGGAGACCAAGACTGAAAGATGCAGGTTGGGATCGGAGAAAGGATCCAAACAGACTAAAGACTTGTTTGCAAACTGATTTTAATACTCATGGCATTTGAAGATGGAACACTATTTATCAGACCATGAAGTTTTTCAAAAGAAGACCTAGGTTTATCCCTTTTTTCTAGAACAATAATATTGTACTGGCTAACCAAATAGAATTCCTGTGCCACAGCATTAATTTATCTGCCTCTGGCATCTTCATTTCCTAGTCAGAAGCCTTCTTATGGGAGCCTCTATCATGGCATCACTTGATGCAGCATCAAAAGTATCGCAAGTACATCTCAGTGTATGAACTCCCACACTTTTCTGTTCAACTAGTAATATTACTACTCTGTTTAGACTGCAAGTTTCTTGAACTGGTATAATGTGGAACTTCCACAGCATTCCAAATTTACTAACCAATTATGTATTTAGCAACCTTCACTCCTAACGAAAAGATAAAGTTGCCATGGGCACAGCTTTTCCATCCCAATTAGATGTGGTCAGAGACAGTGGCAAGATTAGGCTCGTGTGCGTGTGTGTGTGTGTGTGTGTGTGTGTGTGTGTGTGTGTGTGTGTGTGTGTGTGTGTGTGTGTTGTACCAAGTCTGCCTAAACAAAGATGTGTTATACATTATGTTATAAATTCTATGACCTCCCTTAGTGGCAGCTGATTGTGCATCAGATGACTGAATACCAGCACTTTCACATTCTATGCTAAGCTCATCACTTCCCTCTACTTCTTTTCTAATGAAGAAGGGTTCCCCTAATTGCCAGCTGAAAAATTCACTCATGTAGTTCAAGGTACCAATGAAAGAAATGCCTACTGAAGATGGAGATGAACAATTCTGATTAATTTTCCTTTTGCTCAGGATTCAGGTAGTGTGCTTGATGTCAAAACTTTTTCATCACCTCTACGTGTACTGGGAAAGGTGCTTTTTCTTTCCTTTTTTCTTCAACATTCACGTGTTGGTTCGTCAATGGCATCAACTTAGATGCCTGCTGTTGCAAAGATTCAATAGTCAAATGGGTGCTGTATCAGAGATCAAATTAGGTGAAGGGATACAAGGCCTAGGCTTCTGAACAGCTGGTACAGCATTAGGGTCATTCAGTACTGAAACCCCTAAACCTAGTAATTCCTCAAAGGATATTAACACAGGTATCAAAGCAAGTGCTGCTTACGAATTATATTCTGACAGCACTGAGGTCAGTGAGAATTTTGGGGCCTACTGCATGCTCCAGTTTTTAAAAGTCATTTGGGAAATGATGCCCTCCCAGAAAAATATAGTAGATTTTCAATTTTTTCAACTGCTTAGCAGCTTTTTGATTCCCCTCTTATACATTATGTGTGTGTGTGTGTGTGTGTGTGTGTGTGTGTGTGTGTGTGTGTGTGTGTGTGTGCATTTCAACTACTACTGCCCTTGTGGCAGACCTATTGATGAAAATGGTCCATAGAGTGGCCCAGTGATCCACCCAACCAGTTAGCAAATGAAAAATCAAATACAAAACCTGGCAACAATGTACTGTATCAGGCTTTTTGTAGCGATCATTGTAGCACACCTAAGTGCTATCAGCAGTAGACGTCCCATAAGGAAACAGCTCCAGTACTTAGTAATAATGACCATCCCTCCTGGCAAGTCTAAAGGTCAGTTTCCTGTGCTTTGTCCTATTAACCTGGTGAACTTGGGCATTCTGAGGCAGTGTAGCAACTGCCTCGTACACAGTCAGCCCTCTCCTCTTACCTCCCAACTTGTGAGAGATGTGCTTATATCTCCAAATTGGAAGCCATGCACTCTCCAGCCAAGAATAGCTGGTCAAGAGGAGAAGGTCAACACCTGCACCACACCACATGGAACACATAGCCCTCCAGAACATCCACCATCACAGCCCTCACATAAAAACAAAAACCACACACCCACCTTCGGGGAGGCTCTCAATAGAAATCTACCCAAACAGCAGAGACCTCCAAGGCAGAAACGCACTCAACCACCACAACACAGCACAAACCACAAGACACATAGCTCACCTGCACAGTGTGCCCCTCAACCTAAGCCCCTAAGGCAAAACAGCATGCCCAATACAATAATCATAAGTGACTCAATTGTGAGGTATACTGATGTCCCACTCACTAGGTTGAATAAAGAGAAGGCAACAGTCAGCTGTCTACCAGGTGCCAGAATCCAACACATAACATGCACGGCGGTCACTAGACAAGTACAAGTAGGACTCTGTCATTGTCCATGTGGGTGTGAATGACCCGAGATGCACCTCCCTGGACTACATGGAGAGAGACATGGTGGAGCTCTCAGATTATGTGGCCAAGGCAGGTATGACCCTAGCCCTGAGCAGCATCCTACCATCACCCAGAATGATACCGCAGTACAAACAGAAAATGATTGACTTCAACAATTGGCCAAGTTTCTGGTGTCATTCTAAGGGGATCCAGTATCTGCCTGCTTGGGATGACATGACTGACAGACCTCAATGCCTTGCCAGAGACTGCCTCTCTCACCCCTGGGTTTCCAGGTACTGGCTAAGACTCTTGCCACCTCTATAGTGCCTTTTTTAGGAAGTGCTCCAAGCACCAAATTACCACTGCAGCAGCTATAAATAAATGCAATCTGAGGGTCATGCTGCTCAACGCTAGAAGTCTAAATCTCAAGATGCACTCGCTCGAAGCATGCCTCAAAATGGAGAACATCGACATTTGTGCTGTAATGGAGACCAGCAGAAAGCACCCCTGTGCTGCTAGGCTATAATTCATTCTACACCTTTCGGCCCCAGAATATGGACTGAAGCTCCAAAGGCGGTGGTGTTTCCATATCCATAAAGGACATGCACACCTCCAGACCAGTAGTCCAGCATAACGCATCTGAGATACTCCAGGTAAAATTAACATTGGGTAAGACGGCGATTCAGGTTGTAGCCTGCTACAGGTCCCCAACCATGTCCCAAGACTCTCACTCCACATTCCTAAGCAGGATCCAACCTAACACTCTCATACTAGGTGACTTCAACTACCCCTCCATCAACTGGGAAAACTACTCCTGCACCAATGCATCGGCCCAATGCTTTCTGGAATTCATCAGTTCCAATGCCCAGGACCAGCTCATTCTTACCCTCACTAGAGGAAGCAACATAATTTGCCTGGTTATTACTAACATGGGCAACTGTTGCTCGACACCAACTGTCAATTCCTCCCTGGTTAAACCCAACCACAAACTAATCACCATGGAAATCCACATCTCACCCACACCCCACGCAAAAGTATCCAAAATGAAAAACTTCTCCACAGCTGACTTTGGACTCCTAAAAACAGAGGTGGCTAACTTCACGGCACCCATGCCAATGGAAAACAGATACACCAATACACTGTACGAACACATACATAAATGCATGGAACTAGCCATACCCAACAGAACCAAGACACTCTCCTCCAAACAAGGAAGCCAATCTGGTGGTCCCCTACCATTAATAAAATCTACAACAGAAGGAAGAAACTGTTGCAGAACAAGGTGAAGTCCCAAGATTGGAAAAATTCCCTTATTAGCTTCAACAAAAAGTTGAGATCCCTCATCAAAACCTCCAAAGCCAGCTATGAAGACAGAATTGTGGCAGACACTAAAAACAACCACAGAGCCTCTATTGTTATATCAAGCATCCCCACGGCAATACCCAGATTTGCTCTGAGTTACTGCACAATGGTACATCCTATACTGAGCCAACAGATATTGCCAACATACTGTGCCAACTTTACCCTGCTCTCCACCCCTAAAGGACCAATCTCAATACCTGAAAAATGCCAGGCACCCAGCATTACTGCAGCACAGGTTAAAGTTGCATTGTCCAAGGCCAAGAATACAGCTTCCATGGGACCCAACAATATCCCTGGCTGTGGTCTACATGAATTACAAAGTGAACTGGCCCCACATCTGTGTGCCCTGTTCACTCACAGCCTCCCCTCAGGCTTTGTCCCTACTTGAAAGGCACACTACTACAGTCATCCCTCTCCATAAAGGAGTGACTACAGACCCTAGAAATTATCCCCCTTTTAGCCTGACGAGTCTGATGTGCAAGTCTATGGAGCACATCATCATGGACCTAATTAGCAAAGATACAGGGAATCTCCAAACTCTAGATCCCACACAATTTGGTTTTGTAAAAGGTAGATCATGCCTGCTCAACCTGGTTGACTTCTTTGAGTCAGTCTCCAGAGCTGTGGATGAAGGTAAGGCAGTTTGTACAGCTTACCTTGATCTGGCCAAGGCCTTTGATACCATTCCTCACTCAAGAATTATTGATACACTCACCAAACTAGGCATCAACCCCTGTATCATTAGGTGGGTTGCAAATTGGCTCACAGATAGCGGACTCCAAGTCAGACTGCCGACCAGTCATGAGTGGAGTCCCACAGGGATCAGTCCTGGGTCCTCTCCTGTTTGGCATCTACTTCTCAGAAGTTCAGGCCAACACAGAGGGCTTTTGGCTGACCAAGTTTGCAGATGACTGCAAGTTGGGAGCCATTATTAACTCCCCAAGCGATGGAGACATCCTACAGAAAGGCCTCACGGAGACCAATGCCTGGTGTTGGAACCAATCAATTCCCACCAATTGCCACATCGATGGGAGCCCACTGAACACTGAAGGTGTTATAAGAGATCTGGGGACACAGGTTGACAGCAACCTCTCCTTCAACCACCACATTGCCACTGTGGTCAGAAAGTTCTTCTATGTGGCACATCTCATTACCAAGTGTTTTGTATCCAGGAAGAAAGAGGTCATAATTTCTCTTTACTCTTCTGTCATTAGACCAGTCAGAGTATAATGCCCCTTATGGCATGTACCTCACTAGACACCTGCAACAGCTGGACAGGCCACAAAAGTACCTCACAAAGAGGATCCTAGGCCTTAAACACGTCCTAAATGGACAGACTCAAAAACTCCAGATATTCTCCGTCTCATATAGTCTACTAAGAGGCGATCACTGCTTGACTTACAAAGTCATTCTGACCCAGCTCTGTTAGAAATGCTAGATCTAAAGAAATCCCAATCCCTCCACACCACATGCTCCAGAGACCTCAACCTCATTACCACAATCAACAGAACATGCGGCAGGGACAAGTTCATAACCCAGAGACTGCCCATGCTCTGGAACAAACCTCCCATACATGTCAAGCAGAGCACCTCACTGGCCCTCTTCAAGAGAAATCTTGATAAGTAGATGGGAAATAAAAGTTCACTCAGGGGATCACTCCAGTGGCTCTACTTGATAGAGGCACTGGGAACCAATGTCGGGCAGCACAATGCCAGAGCACTTCTATGGGCTAGGCTTGTAAAGGCTCCAGGGCCATTAGCCTAGTACACACCTATGAACCTATATAAAATATACATATGAATTATTAAGCCCAGACGTAAAACAAATATAGCTTCACCACTGACAGTACAGTATTAAGAAGTCTCCTTATATACTGTCTTGCTGCACTTAATGAACAGTACAAAGCATAAAGTCATACAAAAGGTGCACGCATATTCCCAAACAAGCCAAGTACTGCCACCACCATCATCATCCCTATTTCCCCCCATTATCTACATGGGGTCGAGGTGTCATATCAACTGATGCCACTCTCCTGCCTGATTGTCACAGGTCTTCTCTCACACAATCCACCCTTTGCTGGACACCCTCGTTTTCTCTCACAATCCATCCCTTTGCTGGACACCCTTGTTTCCTCTTGCCTTCTTCCTGTATGTCCCAAATCATCTTCACCAGACTGTCCACACCACTGCCATCTGTTCTCTTTGAGCTTTTCTGCAACTGGTGTTACTTTGACTTCTACTCGTCCTCAATTCTTCATCTGTCGCACAGGGTACATCCTACCACCCATCTCAAGCACTTCATCTCCATCACCTCTAGCTTACTCAACTGCTCTGCCATTACTGCCCAGGTTTCTGTACCATACAGTAAGACTGGTTGCGCCATTGTTTTATGTACCCTGCCATTCAGCTTCTTTGGCATTCTTCCATCATATACTACACCTACCTTCCTGTGCCAGTTGGCTGACTCTAGCTTTGACCTCTTTATTCAGACTTCTCTTCTCAACCACCTCTCCCAGATACCTAAAGTTGCTAACTTGTTCCACTATAATTTTCCCCTCTCTATCTCAATTCTCAGCTTCTTTTCAACTCCACCATTTGCTGCCATTACAGCCGTCTTTTCTGTACCCAGTTTCATCCCATGTGCCTTCAGTTTTGCATTCCACTCCCTTTATCCTTTTCTGAAGTTCTTGCTCACAGTCTGCCTGTAATGCCACATCGTTTGCATACAGCAACTCTGTTGATCTGTCCCCACCGACCTGTTTACTAATGCAGTCCAACACCAGCATTAACATCAGGGGGCTCAGAGACGAATCCACTCCCACTGGGAATCCCTGTGTGAGATCAAACACTGTTCATACTTGAGTCATTGCAGCCTTGTACATAGCTTGCACTAATTCTACTAATGTCTCTGGGAGTCCAAGCTACCGCAGGACTGCTCAAATCAGCTTTCTTGGGACCTTGTCATATGCTTTCTCCAAGCCTAGGAATGCCCAGTTGGACTTTTTCATCACCTACAGTTTCTTCTGAGGTACCCGTCTCACTGCAAACATCAGGTCAGCTGTGCTGCTTCCTGATCGGAATCCAAACTGCTCACCTCCCACCTTACTTTCTAACTGCACTGTGTATTTGTTTATCAAATCGCCCTCTCCAGAACCTTCATGCAAATATGACAGAAGTTTGATACCTCTGTACTGCTCACAGTTGTGAATGCCCACTTTGTTCTTGAACACTGGTGTGCTCATTCTCCAGTCATCTGGGACATGCCTTTCTTGCCACACAGTACCCTTAGGAGTAATTTCTCCTCTGTCTCACAGAGCATCTTGGTCATATCTGCTGTGACTTATCTGAGCCTGCGGCTTTCCCTGGCTTCATTTTTCTTAGTTCTTGCTTCTTCAATGGTGGGCTCCTCCTCTTCTCTCATTGTAGGTTGTGTCTTTGACAATTCAGCTTCTGTGGGAGTTTCTTCATTCAGAAGCTGCTGGAAGTAATCTTTCCATCTGCCTTTGATGTCCTGTGAACTGGCGAGCAGTTTTTGCTGGCAGACCTTATGAAGGGGGTCTGGCTACCTTCTTTATCTTTCTGCCTTTACCTTGCAACCTAATAAAGTTTCTTTTTCCATCTACTGACTTACATTTCATAAGCTGGAAGATTGCCTCTGATGCCTTTTTTTTTTTTTTACTATTTCAACTCCTTTCTTGGTTTCTTTGTTAGCCAACCAGTACTTCTTTACAGCCTGGTATGTTGTTTCTAATCTCACATTTTTACTGCACTCTTCCTTTCTTTTGGTGACTTCCTGGACTTCTGCAGTCCATCACCCACTTTCCTTATGAACTTTATTTCCACACCTGGCTCAGCCACATATATGTTCTGTAGTCCTCACACATGCTGCTTTGGAGATGCAACTCTACTCAGTTCCTTTTCTTTTTGAGGTGCTAGAGCCCTGCATAATTCCTTGAACTGTTGTGCTTTCTCTAGTCAACTTGCACATGTTCACCCTGGCCTCTGCTGACCTTACAGCCTTCTCTGACCACTGCTCGCTACTGACTGCAGCAACCAGTGGTCTGTCACCAATTCTGATGACCTACCACACTGTCTTCTAAAGCTTCTCCCACACCACAATTCCCACACCATTTCTAGCTTGTCCTCCTCCTTAGCAGACGGCACTGCCCTTCCATCTCGACTCCTGGAATAATGCCCAGCCTTCTCCTTACCATCTACTTCTAAGTTCCATCCACTCAGTGAACTTGCATTGAGTGTAGCACTTCTTGATTCATGTTTGGCAGGTTGATTGTGTTTTTATGCCCACCTTTCGCTCAACAGAGCTATCCCAGGTAACCCAAGCTGGGCAGCTGAACACTGGCTGGCCAGTAGCTTATTGACTGAGGGCTGCTGAGCTTTACGACGAGCACACATTGGCCAATTGCAGCAATTACACACCTCTCACTGTTGGCATGGCTTCCTGATACAAGGTGGGGGTAGACCAGGTCTTCAACCCACTTATTACCAGTAAATACCCATGCCCATTTTGGCAACATTAATCAATACAACCAAATCAACTAGAGCCATATTTCACAACACTTGAGTGGCTAGCCCTGCCACGGCACGCAGTCTCTGATCCGTGTTCTCCTATCATGAGGATACTGTGCACCACAGTAGATGCCAAAAGCAGTTGGCTTATACAACTCTTCTGTCTACAGGACACCATGCAGAGTGCGTCTGTGCTGCTGCTCAAACACTCAGCATGTTTTTTTTTTTTTTGGAGGTGGGAGGAACTCCACACAGGGAGAGCATGCAAACTTCAAACTGGCACTGGCTAGAAGTCAGACTCAAACCTTGTAACTTCTGCATAGCAGGCAAAGACCTTAACCATTACGCCAACTGTTCTCTCAACACTAGTACAGCCACATAACATTATGAAATGTATTCGCACATAAAACAACCCCCATTTAGCATCAGTATAAAACAAACACAAAGGTCTGATAAACAGCACAAAAAGGCAGGGTAACTTTTTAGTTAGGATAATAATTGTGTAAGTGAGATATGGACTAATAGTGAAGATATTTCTATAACACAGTATCATCACATATTTAATATTCCACACAAATTTTTAACAAAGTGGTAAACTGTCAAGAAGTACACAGTGTTACAATCTTCAGCCCTTGATGCACAGATTCAGAGATTCGATGGATTCGCACAGCACCTGCAGGGTAATGAAGAGTTCACCCTAAGATGCAGCTCAGCCAGTAGTGCTCTTGTGCCAAATTCAGTAGCTCATCAGCATTTGTGTTTAAACCCCTCCTTAATGGATAATAAAAAAGAAAAGAAAAACAGGGAGGGACTGGGATATAAACCCCAGAGTTTTTGATACTGACAACCTATATATAGGAAACTAGTCTCTCTCAAATAGGGCAGTTCCAGGGTCTCAAACAATTTGGGAGTGCAAATGGGATGGCTGGAGTTCTGCCTCTCCAGAAAAAGTTTTCTGCAATTCTATTTGTTTATGTCAAATGTTTCACTGGGGAAGCTACCATAATGGTCTAGTTTCAATAAATAAGCTGTCTGCAGAACTATACCGCTACGGTTTCCTGTCCTGTGTTAGAGGATTGGTTTGATTAATTGTGCATATGGAGGATCATTAAAAAAAAAGCGTAAAACAAACTCAAAAAACTGCGCCCATATAAGCTGACGTGGCCTGAGAAGGAAGAAGCGTTGAGGGAACAGCTGCTTGAAGCGCTAACTGGCTAGCAAGGCAAGGCGGGCAGGCAGAAGGTAAGAGTGTTGTTTCTTTTGAGTTTCCCACAAGTTAAACAGTTATTGACTTTTTGATTTCGACTGAAGGGCAAGAGAGGGAAACTTGGGGTTGGTACTTAGCTTTAGAAGTAGTCAGTAGTATACCGGTAGTAGATCTGGATCTGACCTGGCGGCACTTCTGACAACTGGCACTTCCCGGCGGCAAGAGAAAGAAAGAGAGAAATGGGCGTTGGCTGATGCCTTTATGCCGAAGACCAGCAGAGATGGCGGTCGGGTGAGTCGACATCAGCGAAGCGGACAGACTTTTTGGAATCGCCGACCCGAAGGGCTGCCTGGCCGACAGGACAACCCATTTGTTATGACTGCACGGTTTCCTGTCCTGTGTTAGGTGACATTTACCTTGATTTTTCTTTTCCTGACAGGACATTTTCTTAAAGAGTCTGTAGAATCATGTGTCAAAAGGGTGTAAAGCATACTTTATTTGCCGATATGCCAATTTGGTTTTACCCTTTTATTTCCTATATATCAGCACATCTTCTGCAGCCATTCTGCAAACGGCTGAGATGTCATTTATTAGATCAGTGGTATCTACTGCTAGTGTACAGAAATGTGTAGGGCAATGGCCAATTCCCAATTCAGGGACAACTACAGTATATGGCTACAGAAGTTAACAGGCAGGCAGGGCAAGTGTTGTGCAATATCTACATAAATGAACCACACAGTATGAATAACAGTATTAGCACATTTTAAAGACAGTTATAATGTGCACTAAAAGCTGAAACTACTTTGTATCAGAATTAAAGTGCATTAACAGGACAAGCCACTATTCCTCTGGAAATGAGGGCCGCCCTTTGAACATATGCAGGCATCCATAACCAACACACACTTGTTTCTTTCATTTTTATTTACATTCTGTTGATCAGGCATGTCCTGCTGAGAGAATGCTCATTTTCAGAGGGGAGCAGAGGAAGAAGCTAACAAAAAAAAAGCACTTTTTATAAAAAAAAGTTTAGGCCAGTAGTGTAACCTTGGTGGCTGGAGACACACCTTTGACAGCTGCTTTTGCTACATATGATGCATACAATTAGTAAGAATTACATTGGAGTTAGAGGGTCTATTATAGTGATTTTTTCCCGGGGGGGGGGGGGTCATCGCTGGGCCATTTTCAGGATTTTAGTGCAATCTCGGAGTTGCTATATTTAAGTAGAGGGGAGATGTGTGGGGGAGTGAAGCCCCCCACTTTATTGTTTTTTTCTTTTTGTGGAACAGCGATTTTTCCTGGGCGGGGGTTGCTGTTTCATGTCTTCGGGATTTCAAGCTTTTGCTTTTAAAGGGTCGATAAATCAGTGTCAGTGTTCACTATTTTAAGCGTCTGAGGATTTAATATAGACTGGAGTTAGAAATACCAGAGAAAATTGTAGTGGGTAGCACAGGGTATCACATACAACACATTTGGACAGTAAATCAAGAGTAGCTGAAGCCTTAAACTATAGGGTAAGTAGTTGATAGCTGCAGCAACATCAAGTAGTGAGATGCAGCACAACAGTTAAACAGATTAGCATGTACTGGTGGGCTGTATGGAAGGAATGGCCCCCAAATTACAAGACTCTCACCCATGTGAGGTCATTCACATGATATAAAGCCCCAAAATAAGTAAAAAAGCATTGGTATACATGAATAAGTAATGAGCATGAAGCAATTCATAATCTTTCACAAATATGCTGTCCGTTCTTGAGCACAGGCCAAGATTCTAGAGTCTACACTTTGCCAAACAGATTCCATGGTCATTACATGGTACAGCTATGCAACCATATGTCAAACATACAGTACAACATCAGAACCCATGTGCCTTGAGCACCACTCACACATGCTGCTAGGTGCCTTACCAGACTTGTAAACCCCCTCCACTGCCTTTTGCCCTTACAACGGGAGCATGAGTTGCACTTGCATGCACACTTCTAAAGAGGCTGTCCCAACAATTGCACATGCGTGCACACTTCTAAAGAGGCTGTCCCAACAATTGCTTAAAGTGTTTACAGTGTGGAGACTAAGACTACACACAAACAAAAGCAGTCTAAAAGACAGGGCCATTCTCCCAAATGCCTAATGCACTATTAAACCATGAAGCAGAGTCTCTACAGTGCCATACACTCTCCTAAATAGCCTGCCCTCTCCAAGTGCCTTACACACTCAGGATCTGTAGGAGGCACATACTGAATATGATGCATGAAATACCAGCTTCCTGCACTCCATAAGGGATGTCCCTTAGAAGTGCCACCTCGTGAACTATTGAAAAATGCGGCACACTGCTGTTGCTTTCTATACAATCATTTTCACTACAACAATGACCACAGGATAACAGATGTGCAGGTGTACTCCTGAATCACATTCTATCACAGATGCGCAGGTGTACTCCTGAATCGCATTCTATCAGTGGTGTGGCCAAGACACTATCCATACTATGGTTACAGCACTGTATATGGATGGCATCCTTAAATCTGGCTGAAGGACCTACTACTTACGGTCTAGAATAAACTCTTCACGAATTTCTGCACAAACACTTCTGTAAACCTCTCTTTATCAAGGAATCATGATCACAGCAGATATTTAAAATTCCCCAGGGGAGGGAGCAATGTTTCAGCAAAATGGATCATGAATACACAATGCCAAATTAGTTTTTAATAATATACTCAGGGAAACAGTGACAGATTTCACTATCTACAGCCATGTTTAGCCCTTATTAGGGCTCATCAGTATAGCAAAACTAGAAACTCCTGAAAAAAATCTAATTACGTTTTTAGTTTTTACATTTATGCATTCACCTGAGATTACGTAAGAAGAAGGGAACGAAAACCAGGTGACTCCCAAGCAGATGAAGCAGAGGACTGACTCCCCCCTGAAAGTCCCCAGCAAGTTTAAGTTCAGTTTGTTACAGGGCTTCTATCCAAGTACCATTACAAAACATAAAAGAACAGCCAAAATAAACAGATGAGTACTGGAATTAAAAAGTCCTGCAGGTAAAATGTGAATTTTACCGCCTAATTCATTTCACTAATCTCATATGCCAATATAAACAAGTTGCAAGACATGACATGCAGATGTACACAAAGACAATTGCAAATTTTCCTTTTTCAAAGTATTATGGAATAAATGTAAACTTTGCCTAAAGACATTACATATTGTAACACACAGATTCAAGAAAGCACAACAATGCTCTCAAACAAGACAAAATTCTACTATCTATAGGCATTTTTCTTCCTTGTAGGACTTAAATATATGAAGATTATATAGGGGCAGTTTTCACATGTGTCATGATCCCTTGATAATGGGAAGTCTGCAAATGTGTCTTTTTACACTTATTTCAGTGTTGCAAGGACCAGTCTGGGTGGAATTTACATGCATCTGCTATAGGACCATTGTGGGTTGGTATTCAGGATGTTGTGGAGTCCTAAACCAAGCATGTTTTGTACTAATTTTGTAGTAGCTTTTGACTTTACTGAAACATCCTTTGTATCAGAAGCATGTTTTGGTACACGAGTGCCATCATCATCCACAGATGAAACAAATTCAAAAGCATTACTTTTTGTCACTTCAGATGGGCAAGTCATCAACTGTACCAGCACATGCTACAAAATACAACTATTATGATATACTATACTATGTATAGTACTTAGCAGCCAGATTACAAGATATGGAATCCTGTTTACCAAATCATTCTACTGCCTGGATTATTTGCTTTGTGGGAGGATAGCAAATGCAGCTGCTTGCCTTCTGCTCTAAAATGGACGTGGAAACTGCTGCAAGGCTAATATGTTCCTACATATTTAATGAACATTCTTCAGTTTTTACATTATGTTCCTAGGGGTCATACTTCGCTAACAAACCCCTGGGGTCTTTATAAGCCAAGCCAAGCATCACAAATTTATCCCTTAAATTTATGTGCTGGCCTTTTTATGTTTAGCAAAGCTTCCTAAATGTATCCCCAATGTTTTACATGTGGCTTAGAGCTAACTTTAAGGGGTATATGTAAGCTAGGACATGATTTACAGGCTGCCTCGGTCCATTAAATACATAGTTGTTATACTTGAGGTCTATTTCCAATTTCCCATCCACTGGGTTCAGGTTTCTCTTTAGCAGGATTAGGGGAAACCTCCTCTTCACACAGATGAAAAGCCTACTCTAGAGAATGAGGATTCTGAGACACTTGCTATCACTCCAACATGTTTTATTTATGTTGCAAGCAAACGTTAAATCTTTAGATTGCATAATCCTGATGCTACTCACTTAGTGGACATGCAAAAAGTACATCAGAGTGTGATCCAAGGGTGCCTTGTACACTAGGCATCGATCAACTAACAATCTGTAGGTAACAGAATCAGAGTCAGGGCTTTGAGGCAATCTGCATAGGACAGGGTGTTTAAGCCCTCTATTCTTTTTTTTTGAGGAACCTTTGGATGTTCCATTCGTTGCATGTGCCTGGTCAGTTACATGCCGAAGGGGGTGTACTCAATAATGGGCCAGATGACAGCCAAATACAGTGGACTGATGACTTCTTCTGACCTAAATGTCATGCTCTTGCTTACAAGCTGATCAACACAGAACGACTTCCTTATAACTTTAGACACATGTTGGTCAAAAACCAGGCCATTATCTATATATGTACCAAAATCCCTGAGAACTGGTTCTATTCTTAGGGCTGCGTTATCAATGAGGTAATTTCCTAGGGTGGCTGACTTCCCCAAAAGTACTATTATGCACTTCTTGGCAGTTAAGGTTTAAGCCGTAGCTTAGGACCAGACATTTGTCTGTGTTCGTCCTTCCTGTAGGATGTTAGTGTCTTGGGGGAATTCTGTGACTGCTCTTAGTTTGCAATAATCTGAAAACTTGGTCACCCAGAAGCCCTTTACATTGGTCCTGGCTTCCGAAAAGTACATTCCAAAAAGGAGTCGACCCAGCACAGAACCCTGAAGGGCTCTGCTAGTGACCAGCCTCTATCCTAACTTCCTGGGTTTTATCAAAGAGCCAGATGGCAATAAAGTGTGCAACAAAGGCTTATGCCTATATCCACGAGTTTGTTTACAATGCCTGAGTGGCATATTGTATCAAATGCCTTAGCTAGGTCAAGGCAGGCAGTACACACCATTTGCCCTCATCCACTGCCTTGGTTAACCTCTCAAAGAAGTCCACTGGGATGAGTACGGATGATCCGCCCTTGATGAAGCCAAAATAGGATGGATCCAGGTTTTAAAGGTTTCCTTTGTCCTTATTTTCATAATTCTTTCCATGGTTTTGCATACGAGACTAGTTAGACTTTGAAGTTTCAGGGGTCTGCGGATTGCCTGCCCTTGTGCAGAGGGATGACTGTTGCAGTTCTCCATTCACATAGCACAAAGCCTATCTGGAGGCTATGGTTAAACAGAGACTCCAGTGGTCCTGACAGGTCATGTTTCTGGCTATTTAACCAGGCATCCTGGGTTATTATTGGGGGCCATTGTTGTGGGGGGAGGGTTTGGCCTTGAACAGTAAGGACGTCCTCTCTAATGATAGTTGGAGGGGGGTATGTTTGATAGTATCTCTTTGTGAAGCAGCCTGGGGGACTAAAACTGAAGATATATTTGTTGGCCAGCAGATTTGTTATATCTTCTAGCTCTGTGTAGGTGCTTCCATTAGTAATCAGTTCTGCACACTGCTGTGTACTGCTTTTGAGGTTTCAGACGTAGCTCAAGACAGCCATATGGTTGTCCACTGATTATCTTTACCTCAAATTTGGCTTTAGTAGACTTAACCTGCCTTCTTGGACATTTGTTTAGATAATTTATAGTGTTTTTATCATGCTATTTGTATCACTTCCTAATCCTGGTTAGGACTTTTTTTCTTTTGTTCTCAGCCTATTTGTGTATGGATTTTACCTAGGTGGTGTGTTTCTGGTGGGCACAGCTATCTCAATATTTACTGAACTGAGTGCACAGGGTCTCGGAGAACAATTTCCCATAGGCAGCTGTGTTCTTAGGGTTTCAAGGGGCTTGAAATTTTGAGAGGTTATCAACTTTGGCTTAGAATATTACTGAAATGTTACAGAGTTAGCCAGAGTGTCACAAAATTTATTTTTATTATGAGGGAGACAAATTTGTGGTCTGACCTTACCAGAGAGAATACTACACTGGGGTGGGGGGACGGTACAGCATTTTCCCATATTTGCGAGTACCAGGTTGAGTATGTTTACACCCCTAGTGGGCATATGGACTATCTGGACCAAGAAGTTTGTGTTTACAAAGTCAGGGAATCTCTCGGCCTGCAAGTCTGAGGTCATTTAAGTATCCCAGTTTATAGTGGGGTAGTTGAAATCACCCATATGTTGACTGGCTTGAATGGGGAGAGCTTCCAGTAAATCCAAGTATGAACTACAGTTTCTGTGCTCTATAGCTAGCAAGGACATGATATGGCACTTTGCCTATGGAAATCTGGACATGCAGAAGCTCATGCGTGTCACTCTGACGAGTCTTGAAGTGAGTTTGTTGTTGCTACAGACAGACACTTCTGGCCCAACCCTGTGCAGTAGGTGGCCTACATGTGTGTAATGCTGGGGTAATCCAAGCGGCTTTAAATTAATGTCTCAGTAACTGCACACCTGTCTACATTCTCCAGGATGAGGAGAGCCTGGTGGGACTGGAGTTTGTTCAGGTTCTTGGCACTGTGCAGTGACACCTTTAGATTCCCTTGATTTGGTTTTGCTATATTGCAAGGTTTGTCAGTTTGACACTGCCTAAAATGGCTCTATGGGATAGGACAATGTTTTAGCCAATATTCAAAAGCTTAGAGGGGACAGGTACAGACCCTCACTGGCAAAGCAATGTGGTGGGTTGACCATATTCTCCTACACTAACAAATATTTTACCCTCCTGGAATGACACCAGAAACTAAGCCAATTATTGAAGTTAACCATCTTTTGTTCATACTGTGGTATCATCCTTGGTGAAAGCAGAATTATGCTCAATGCTAGGCACATACCAGCTTGGGACATAGTGACAGAGATCCATAATGTCTCTCTTCATATAATCCAGGGAGGTACATCTCAGGTCATTTACACCCACACAGACTACGACTGTGTCATACTAGTACTTTGGGTCTAATGACTCAAGTGCACAGGTGATTTGGTGCATCCTGGCCTATGAAAGACAACTAACAAAGATTTTCCTTATTCAACCTGGTGAACAGGACATCTATACATCTCACAATAGAGTCTCCCTAGGACTAAAAGGTGGGGTAGTGTGTTGGCTTCCCTTATGGGCTTTGTAGTTGAGGCTCTAAAGGAGGTGGCCGTATATGTTGTGTTGGGTCTTGTTTTAGTGGGGTGCTTTTGGGGTTGCTGAGGATTCTTTTTGTAGTACAAATGTCTAGGAGGTCTTTGTGGTTTAGGAAGGTTGCTTTTAAGTACCTCAGCATACACCGGTCTATGTGCCGAGTCAGTACTATGCGAGATGCTTACGTTACTGACAATTTGACAGTTATCTTGAATGCTTTTGTGTGACAGTCTTGTAATTACACAGTGTCATAGGAGACATCTCCCACATACTGTATCTGATTCTCTAAAGACTAGATGGTCGTCAGTGAACATGAGACAATTCCTATATTGTCGAAGGATGCTCATATCAACTGAGCTGGCGGCATAGAAACTGGAATGTGCCCATACATGGTGTCAAGTCTTTTAGGTGAATTACAAAGAAGTGGTACAGCAAGCTAATTTGGGCACTGCGAGGGTAGAAACTCTAGCTAGGTTATACATAATTGAATTTGTATGGCAGTGTTCCTCACCCTGCAAAAAAATTGTCTTTGTACAGGCGAATACTGAGTAAAAATTTAGTTAAGTGCCTGCATCAATACAAAATGAAATGCCACAGAGTGACAAGAAGTGGAATTTATAGACTCAAAGAAAAGTGACTAAGCCAACTAAAAAGACCTCTTGCCATTGAAATGATACAGCTTTAAAAGTGTCCCTGTGTGATTCTCAACTTCAACAGACTAGGCTGCCATTTTACTGCCGCTAGAATTGTAGTCCCAGTATTCTTAATGTAAAGACGCACTTTAGTTACCCAAAAGTGAAAATTTACCAGGAACAAAAATAACTACAAGTAATTACAAAGCGATTCTAAGGCACACAAGCCATCAATGGGGAATACATGCTTTAAGGTGATTTCAAGACACACTACTAGCAGCTAGATCAAGGAAAAGCAAATAAACTTTACAATGATGAGATGCAGAAACATGCACTAAATAATTTGAAAATAGAGCAGCAGTTTTCAGAAATAATACAATGCCCCTCTGCTCCTCCTCCCACTAGAAGCAAAACAGAAACACTAATGCAAAGCTGATTCCTGAAAAACCATTCCCAGCCTCTCCACTTATTTGGTCATCCAGTTCCAGATGTTACAGATTTCAAAAGTAAGAGGTGGAAAGAAGGAAGTTGTATGTTGTATCTTTCAGCTTTTCCTAGTTGGGGGTCGCCACAGCAGAACTCCACTCCGCTAATGACTGGCAGTAGATTTTTACGTACAGAGTTGCCAGCCCTGATGCATAGCCTTCAACGAAAGTACGCCCATCCACGCACGTCTCCACACAGAAGACGCTTTAGCTGAGAATTGAACAGGACGTCTTACTGTGAGGTGACAATGCTACCGCAGCACCACCACCGCAGAATGAGTATTGCAGTGTGCACTAAATAAATGGAATGATAAGAAACGGGTCTGCAGGCTTTAAGAGACTAATTGGAGGGCCTTTCCATTTTGAGCCTTCAGTGTTCAGTAAATGAGTAGATGAAAAGATGGGGAGGATATTCTAAAGCTACATTTACAGTAGGGCAGGGGGGGGAGGCAGCTCAAAAGCCACCAAGTTTAAAAAGCACAATTGGAATTGGGTGGGGAAAAACGTGAGAGCTACAGAAATACATAAACAGAGGAGGCAATACAGAAGGCAGTACTAACGGACTATAAAAAGAAAGAAAATAAAATTACTTTACTGGCATATTTTCTGGTTTTAAAACTCTAGCAGAGCCACACACTAAGGGCTAGTTAATGTAGCCCAAGTATTGACAGACAAAGCCAAGCTAAATTCTTGTGTATTAAGTCAAGAAAGCAAAACAAAAAAATGAAAAACAAGTGAAATCTGAAGCCCAAGAGTTTAAAGTTTCCCCAGATCAGGAGTATATCAAGCTCTAAACTAGATACACACTCAGATCACAAGCTGCCCCAAAACACAGGCTTAAAGGTTTCTCAAAGAAGGAAATAAAAAGAGAACAGGTACTCTAGAAGGGGTGATACAGTATAGCATTAACCAAAGACTGGGTGTGGTATATTGAAGATTTACTCATGGTTGGTGTGGTTTAATCATGAGGGCAAAGCCTGATTGATTAAACAAAGGCAACCATGGGTACATCTTCAATACATCACACCCAGGAGCTGGTTATTGCTATTATACAATGACATTATTTAAGAAATAGATTACTTCCTTTTCTTAACTGTATTTGTATAAACAGCATTATGGTGTTCTTCCGAGTCATTTCTGAATTCTGCCCTTTGATGATGTACTGGACATACATATGGGACTTCCATTCCGAGGCTTACACAGTACATCACTGCTTTAGCAAGGAAGCAATGGAGAAAGGACGATCTCTGTTGCTATTTTTCGTTTTGAAAGAAAAAAAAAAAAACTGTAACCTACCGACAGTTTAGATGTACGAGACAACAAGGAAAGTCAGGTATGCTTTAGTTTGAAACATGAAGAGCTGGGACCCAAGACCAAGAAATGGCACAGAAACTTTATTCCAAAAGACAAGCGCTTTCATCTCTATTACAATCCAAAGAGAGACTTCATCAGATCTAACCCTCCAAAACAGAGCCAGAGTAAATAGTAACAACCAATCACGTTAGTAAAATCAACCAATTAATTTATATATGTAATAAAGTAATTAATAAGTAATCAATAAATAAATTCATAATATACTTATAAAAACACTACCAAAATACATATCATCTCAACAGAGATTTAAGTTTTAAAAGGCAACCAGTACATGCTAGGTCATTAAGACTGGGCCAGCCCACAGCATTACGCTATAATATCCAAATCCATTCACGTTTCTGCAAAAATAATGACCAGGCTCCTCCCCTAATGTTACGGACTACCTCTACAATCATAAGAAATTTAAAACTATGCCCATGGTGTTCTAGAAGGTGTTGCTATAAAGCATTTCTATTTTTTTTCTTTTTAATTTTATATTGAGGTTCATGTATCCTCTCTCAACCTTTGGTCAGTCTTACCAATGTAAAAGGCTAAGCATTGTTGACACAATCCAGCATATATAATATCCCCAGTACTAGGATTAGAGCTGATGAAGTCTCTCTTGGATTGTAATAGAAACAAAAGCACTTGTCTTTTGGAATAAAGTTTTTGTACCACTTTGTGGTCTTGGGTCCTGGCTCTTCATGTTTTGGAGTTTGTTTGCAGTCCTTGCAGTTCTTTTTATTATGTTTTAGTTTGCAGAAAATATCTGATTTTCCTTGTGTACTTTCTCTGCTCTCGTACATACCTCTCGATCTTTTATTTGAAAAAATGTGGACAAAGCATAAATAAAGGGAGAATAAGTGTGCACTGTCTGAAGGAAAGAAAGTCTGAAAATGAAATGCCTGTCATTATTTAGTGACTTTGCTCCTCAGTGATTTGTTGGAAAAAAATTTTTATGAGAAACAAAACCATTACATAATGACATGCTTTTTAGTTTCAGACTCTTTCCTTCAGACTAATGCTCATTTAAGATAGTAAGTAAGTAAAGTCTGTCCGCTCAATGATACTTTAGCAGCCAGACTTTTGCTGTTGGTATATGCTCGATTTACAACGGGCACACTGGTTTGGCTGACTAATCAGCATGCTTGTTTTAATAAAAGACTAATCATTAGTATTTGAAAAATATCAGGCCAGTAGAATAATTGAAGCTGATAAGGAAAAAAAAGCCGTTTTGACATACTGGTGCAGTCCTCCGCAAAGAAAGTTTTCAAAGTACAAGATAAAATTTCCATACGAATATCACTGCTTTGTCATTCCATGCCCAGAAATATGTGCAATTAAACAGCCTTTTGTAATAAAGTCAGTGACAGAATTCTCTACCTACCTTCCAGTGTCTGGTTATATGGTGCATTAGCACTTGCAATGCATTCTCCCCAAATCTGAGACTGTTCATCATAGGACATTACAAATAAGAAATCGCAGCGATCTGCAATCATAGTGTAATCATAACAACGCTTGTCAATGCACTTTGGAGACCAAGCTACATCAAAAGAAACCTGGAAAAAAGAAAAAAAAAACCTCTAAATTATTTTGCATAAATTACAAAGTATGCAGATACAAAAAGCATTCAGAAAATCCACTCCAAGCTTAAAAAGCTTTAATGCTAGCTGCTGATCAAATTACATCTTTAGCTAAACTACACTGGGCTTTATGCCGCTGCCTAGAACTTAATTTTGGCAATGATGTTGAAGGTTTTACATGAAGACAAATGTATGAAATGAAATTAGCTATGGGCTCCCAAGGAAGAGAAAA
The DNA here is from genome assembly GCF_019279795.1 of Protopterus annectens. NCBI lineage: Eukaryota > Metazoa > Chordata > Ceratodontiformes > Protopteridae > Protopterus > Protopterus annectens. The sequence continues at coordinate 1,010,433,698 of NC_056744.1, forward strand.
ATAGTTAAAGGTGTGTTTTCACCATATCTGTTAATCTGCCAGGAGTTCCTCTGTAGTGATTAAATACTGGGATTCCTCTTCTAATATAGCCTGGTACAACTCTGAAAAACTTCTAGGTCCTACACTTGATGGCCTGTATGCCTGATGCATTTGTATAGTACTACATCACACGATAAGCTAGAGGAGGCGTGCCCAAGCTCTTACCTTCCCCAGTTTAACTTCCATGCACAGTGGGCACATCATGCCAGAAAGAATTTAAAAACAAGAATATAAAATTATACATTTGCTTGACTTACAAGTAAATTCAAACAGTGCTGGACAGATAGCTTTCTAAACTTCACTTTCTTGATGTGTTGGGATAAGTATCACCGTGGAAGGCTTTCTCACAGACCATTTAACACGTTGAATATGCATCTGCTACATCATAACTTTGAAAGCCCTCTTCTATAGCTAAATGCTGAGAGGAATCCCATGGAGTAAAAATGTACATTTTGTTGCCAGCAGAAGCAGGAAAAGTTCAAAAGGCAAGGACTCAACATAGTCCCAAATTAATAAGGTGCAAAAGACCACCCAATTCCTGGAATTTATTTACTTATTTATTATTTGTTGACCAGACTAGTCTAACTGGATAGATGTCCATTTTCCGAAGAGGCCCGAGGAGAAAAGCTCAAGGAAAAAAATGTATACATAGTTACACCCAGGAGTTTGGTGGTGGTGTCAGGAGCAATTTCTGTGCCATTACTTGATGTAACTTTGAAGTTTATAGGGGGGGGGGGGATTTCTGTGCAGGAGTAAAAATAATAATTTAGTTTGAATTGAATGATCACCAAAAAGCAAAAACTTCAAGCAAATCTGCAAATCAATGACCAAATGGCCATTACTGAAAGAGACAATGGAAGCAGTCATACCCAAAGCAGAATGGCCACTGACAGCATTTTCCAGTGGACAGTTAGCAACCACGTGACTAAAATTTAAACAGCAACCTGGTTGGAAATGGTTTACACAGCTATAGAAGCATCTTCTTGCCAACAATAGCAGTGCCTTCAAAAATATATACTTCAGAAATGCTGAATCAGTTAGCTCAGATAAATCACCGAGAACCTTGTCAGCCATGTAGATAAATTCCCAAACAGTTGAACGCTTCTTCAAAATGAAGGCAAAAAGCCCTAACAGGAATGTCTTAACAAGACAATGTTTGGACACAGTCCTATGCTCTACATGGTTTTGATGCACTGAAACGGCAGAAAATTTTTCCATTAACAGTATGAATACTAAGACCAAAGTTAAATACATGCTCGAGGCCGGTTAGGACTGCCTGCAAACTAACCGACTTAGGCAATCCTGCTACCACTCAGAAAGTGAACCCCTTAGTCTTGCCAGTTTTAAGCACAAAGACCCATCCTTTTAACTGGCTATGGTTAATGAGGCCCTTACTTGCCACTTTGGTACGTCACTGCACAGACTGCTACCACTTTATTGGCTATTCCTTAATTTGGATCTGTTTAGATGTTGTACTTAATTGTTGCATTTATTTCTTTTTTTATGCTTTTTCTTTAAAAAATGTTTTGACAAATGCACTTTAAAGTTGAAGATGAATGAGGAACAAATGTAAACTTGTGTTTTTCTTTGTAGCAGGAAACAGCTCTATAGCTTCTGAAAAATAAATTCTAGATTTGATGTTTTTCTTTGTAGCAGGAAACAGCTCTACAGCTTCTGAAAAAGAAATTATAGGTTTGTTCTAGTAGTCTATGGATATTATTTGATATACAGCTCTATCTGGAGAGAACATGAATGTGCCAACACGTAGCAACCTGACATGTACAGAACCCACAGCTTCTTAGTTATGTTTCTCTAACTTTAGCAGTGCTCTTTCTATGGAGGACTGAACGGCTCTAAGATACAGTAGTAGGTTAATAGGTGCATACCAAGCTAATGACCACTGCAGCCAAGCATCTCAATTTGTATCCTGCGAGGTTATTTTAAATTGTGTATACAAGCCAGGGCAAGATTTACAGGCTAATTCTGTCTATTAGAGAGACAGGTAATAAACCTGGGTGTATTTCTGATCTCACCGGATATGTCTAGAACCCATAGGTTCTTTGTTATGGTTCCTTAACCTTGTACAAATGCATTAGTATTAGTCTTGCACAAGCAGCCCTTGAGGATTGTCAGAATGTTTCCGCAGTGCCAGGCAGAGTCTGGCTACATGGAGGCATTTTTAGACAGAACCAGGAATGGTACATCTGCCCAACAGTTGGCTGCCTTCCTTACAGATGCATTTTCTTCTTCAGGAAGTGGGCTGACAAAGAAAAAATGAAGGATGACGGGGACACAGACACCCCATGATTGCCGCTGCATACTTCCTCTTTTTCAGGTTTACAAGTGTGTCCTGAGTAGTCTGTCTTAGGTTGACATCACCCAAGATGCAGACACTCATGCCTCAGCTCACAATTAACGGGGTTGGAATGATTACTTATAGCACAGACATATTCCTCAGTCTGCTGTCCAAGCTACACCATCTGAATTGCTGAAATTATAATGTATTACCTGAAAGTTCACAGAAGAAAATACAGTAAAGGTCTTTTTCAGGGAATCATTGAATTAGGAAATTATGCCAACATTTCCAGACCCAGATCCACAGGGCAGAAATACAACTGGGACAGGTGGGAGAAATAGCTAAGGATTCTAAATCCCAAAATGTCAGGGGAGATTGCACACTGTCCTACCTTGTCCAAATCTTTTTAGTTCTTCTCAGGAAGCAAAGCAGTAAGAAAAGTACAGTTGTGTATACCTACCATAAATGTAGATGTTAGAGTGTCTTCACTGTTGCAGTCATAACTGTAGGGTACTCCTGCCGGCAGGCAGCCCGAGGTCGGCCAGAATATCAAAGTCTGGGTCCGGCGTCGGCCGTTTCAGCTAGAACTCTGACGTCAGAGCGCATGGGTATAAAGCTGACAGCCGACACCATCTTCTCCAGCCTTTCTTGCCCCTGATGTCAGAAGCCCCCATAAAACCAAAAGGTGTCCCAAGGGAAACACAAATACACCAGAAAGGTAGTGGAAAGGAAAACACAGTAAGCAAATAGAAACAAGAGGGGTCTGGAGGGAGGGAAACACCGACTGCAACAGTGAAGACACTCGAACATCTACATTTATAGTAGGCATACACAACTGTACTATGTTCTTCGTGTTTCACTGTTGCAGTCATAACTGTAGGGTAGAATCCCAAAGCTGAGAATATGGGAGGAGGTTATGAAGTAGAAGGAGCAGCTAGAAGACCCTGCAAGACAGCAGAGGCAAAGCCTGCCCTAGACTTAGAGTACAAAGGGAGGTTATAGTGCTTGGAAAAAGTATGCACAGAGCTCCAAGTGGCAGCCTCCAGAATGTCCTTGGTAGGAACTCCTCTGAGAAAGGCCGCTGAAGTGGCAGCTGCTCTAGTAGAATGAGTCCTGATGGTACCTGGAATCTGTTTTCCATAAAGAGAGTAACAATATCTTATTCCATGAGCAATCCATTTGGAAATAGTTTGCTTAGAAATGGCTTTACCAAGAGAACCGGAAGCAAAAGAAATAAGCAATTGATCTGATTTTCTGAAACTTTTAGTTTTGTCCAGGTAAAAACGTAGTTGCCTGTGTACATCTAACGAATGCAAAATCCTTTCCCCCCTATTTTGGGGTTTTGGAAAAAAGGTAGGAAGGTGAATAGTCTGATTTAGAGCCACTCTAGAAACTACCTTAGGCATAAAAGTAGGATTGGTCCTCAAGGAAACTCTGTCCTGATGGAAGATGAGGTATGGTTCCACGGCCATGAGGGCTTGTCACCCTTCTGGCAGACGTCAAGGGCAACAAGATAGCGGTCTTCCAGGATAAAAACTTAATGTCCGCAGAGGCAGCAGGCTCAAAAGGAGGCAAAGTAAGCTTTTCCAAGACATAGTTAAGATCCCAAGGAGGGACAGGAGGAGTTCTAGGAGGTTTTAAATTCTTAGCTCCTCTCAGAAATTGTCTGACCAACTGGTGGGAAAAATTGGGAGGATCACAATTGAAATGTGCCGAAATAGCAGAAGCATGAATTTTAATGGAAGAAAATGAAAGACCTTTAATCAAAAGATCTGAGAGATAAAGTAAAATAGATGAGATATCAGGTATTAAAGGATCAGAGCCACGATCCTGCATCCAAATACAAAATCTTTTCCATTTAGAAGCATAAAATTTCCTTGTACTAGGACGCCTAGCTTCCAAAAGAACATCCAAAACTTGTTTAGGAAGAGAAGAAGGAATCAATTGCCTTTGATGAGCCAAGCTGCCAGACAGAGAGTCTTGATTTGAGAGTGAAATACCTGACCCTGATGCTGGGACAGTAGAGAATGGGTCAGAGGAAGACTCCAAGGAGGTACCAAGGAAAGGTGCAGTAGAGTAGGGTACCAAAACTGACGAGGCCAATTCGGAGCTATCAAAATGATCAGTCTGGGTTTGTCTAGCTTTATCTTTAGCAATACCCGAGGCAGAAGAGGAAGAGGAGGGAAGGCATATCCCGAAAGATTCCTCCAGCTGAAGGACAGGGCATCCACTTTCCAAGCTGTCTTGTGGAAGGACCTGGTGCAAAAGAGAGGCAACTGATGGTTGAGATGAGATGCAAACAGATCTGAGAACAGCCCCAAACTGCAGTTATCTTGCTGAATAAGTTGGGGTCCAACATCCATTCGTGAGGATGCAAAATGTTTCTGCTTAGGCTGTCTGCTAAGAGATGTTGTTTTCCTGGAATGAACTGTGCCTGAAGATCCAGATACAAATTTAGGGCTGTATCCCATAAGGTCATGGCAAGTCTGCAAAGGGGGTAAGAGTGAGAGCCCCCTTGCTTGTTTATGTACCACATGACTGTGGTATTGTCTGTTCGAATTAGCAGAGGTCCTGGCTTCAAAAGAGTCTGGAAGGTTAGAAGAGCATTTTGGACTGCTAACATTTCTTTCAAGTTGATGTGCCATAGAAGGTGTTTGTTTGTCCAAGAACCCTGTTGGCATTTGTCTAGAAAATGAGCTCCCCATGCATAATCCGAGGCGTCTGTGGTTATGATCTGAGTAGGTTGAGGCAGACGAAAGGTCTTGCCTTCGTTCAAAACACACGCCCTGGACCACCAAAGGAATTCCTTCTGGAGGCAGGGAATCAGTGGAATCATTGTATCCAGACTGTGGCAATGCTGAGACCATACACTCTTTAGGTACTATTGAAGTTTCCTCATGTGAAGCCTCGCATTTGAAATCAACAGGATGCAAGAGGCCATGTAGCCCAGAGCCTGCAGGAATTTCCTTGCAGTGAGCTGAGTTAATGCTGCCAAGGTCTTGAAGATTGAAGCCAGCTGTAACTGCTGTAACTGTTTTTCTGGAGTAAGGAAGGCCATCTGTAAACTTGTGTCTAGAAGAGCTCCCAAAAATGTCATTCGTTGAGAAGGAATCAAATGTGACTTTTTTGTGTTCACTCAGAATCCCAGTAGTAGGAGAAGACGTTGAACAAAATGCAGATGTTGAAGTAGAAGGTCTTTGCTGTCTGCCTGAATTAGACAGTCATCCAGATAGGGGTAAATCTGAATCCCCTGAAGTCTGTAGTAAGCTACTACTGGAGCCAGGCATTTGGTAAAAACTCTGGGCGCAGTAGATAAGCCAAATGGCAGTACAGAGAATTGGAAGTGTCTCGAGCCTGCCTTGAACCGGAGATACTTTCTGCAATGTTGCCTTATGGGGACGTGTAAGTAAGCCTCTTTTAAGTCCAATGTTACCATTCAAGCATCTTGTGAGAGCATTGGAAGAAGCTGTTGAAGTGTAAGCATCTTGAATTTTGGAATTTCCAAAAAGGTGTTTAATATTGAGAGGTCCAGAATAGGTCTCCAGGAGTTTTGTTTTCTTGGGACCAGAAAAAGTCTTGAGTAAAAACCTTTCCCCACCTCTCGAGGTGGAACAGGTTCTATGGCTCTTAAGGCTACTAAAGCATCCACTTGATTTAAGGCCTCTGTCCATTGATGTTTTGGCAGATCTGGCCAGCCAGAAGGCCTTGGCAGTGTGTGAAAGTGGAATCTGTAACCTTTCAAAATCACGTCTAACACCCATTTGTCCTGGGTAATGAGAGTCCAATTTTGGTAAAAAAGAGAAAGTTTTCCTCCGAGAGGGGCATCCAGGGAAGGAGGACCTGAAGCCCCACAGAGGGGGTCATTGAGTCTGCTTTCTTTGGGTTTGAGATCTGTCTTCTCCCCTTCTAGGTGAAGAAGCAGTCCACTGTCTAGATCTGTAAGAGGCCCGAGCCTGCGCCCGACCTCTGGAGCATCCATATCTTCCCCTTTGAGGCCTGTCAGAGGTGGGAAAAGACCAATTTTTGGAGGGCCAATTTCTGGAAAATCTAGGAGGCTGAACTTGCAAGAAATCTTTTACAGTCTGCATAGACTTGGCTTTTTCTTCCATCTTTTTAATAACCTCCTCAGCCTTAGACCCAAATAAGACATCATGCTTAAAAGGGGCATCTAGCAATTTTGCCTTAACTTGTTCAGGTAGATTCTGCTCACGAAGCCAAGCATGTCTCCTGGTAACAGTACCAGAGGCAGCTGCCCTGCAAGAAGCCTCTAAGGCATCAAAACCACAATGTAAACTATGTTTGCTAACTTGTTCAGTAGCATGCAGCACATCCTGTAATTCCTTGTCCTCAGCACATGCAGGAAAGGCAGAAATCCTTTGTTTTAAAACAGATAAGAGAAACTGCTGATACTTAAACATGTGAAACTGGCAATTTAAGGCTCTAATAGAAAGGGTAGCTGAAGTATAAACCTTTTTGCCCCACCTGTCCAAGGCACGAGAATCCTTTTCAGAGGGGATAGGATTCTTAGAAGAGGCGGCCTTAGCAGCCTTAGAACCCTGCGAAATAGTTTCAGGATCAGCAGAAGGGTTCTTGAATAAGAATTGATGAGAACCAGGGACCCTGTAAAATCTATCAGGCTTAGAAGGAGCAGGTGGCATGGAATCAGGATTCAAGTTAGCTTCAGAGAAGGCATAATCCACAATGTCAAGTACAGGAGGAATAGCTAAAGGCCTGTGCTGAGGGAGAAGAAGGAATTCCCCGAGTCTCTTTTTGGAAGCAGAATAATCCTGACCTTCCCAAAGAAAATGCTCCCTCACCTCATGCAAGGTTTCCCCAAAAGAGAAATCTTCAGGGGGAAGAGGCAGAGGGAACAGAATCCTCTGCATCCGAATCCTCATAAGGAGGAAAGGAGTAATCCTGACAGAGGAAGAAACAGAAGATACAGAAGCCTGATCAGAGGAATCATAAGGGATATCCTGTCTGGGCCTTTTCTCAGGTGGAGGGTGAGAACCCCTAATCATAGTTAATAAATCCTCAGCCATCCGAAGTAATTGCTTCTGAGTCTTAGGAGCTGAATCCGAAGAAGCTTGAGCAGAAAGTCTGGGTTTAACAGGAGTCTTTGACTTAGCTTTTGTCTTTGTGGAGATAGTAATCATTCTATAATTAAATCGTCTACCGAAGTAATTCAAGGCCCAATCGTACCTACGCTTGATAGTGCGAGAATTAAACCTGGCACAGAACCGACAACAAGAAACGTCGTGGTCAGGGCCTAAGCAAGGTAGACAGTAAGAGTGGAAATCTTTATGAGGTATTTGTTTTCCACACGATACACAATTATTAACTTTTTCTGACATCGGAGGAGCAAGAAAAAGGTTTCCCCAATGGGGTACTTGGCTTCGAGAAGAGAAGTAGAAAACTTCGGACCGACGACAATCACACCACGTTGTCTTGAAAACGCCAACCAACAACTAGCGAACTGCTTTGCACCGCACGGCAAGAAAGACTGGAGAAGATGGCGTCGGCTGTCAGCTTTATACCCATGCGCTCTGACGTCAGGGTTCTGGCTGAAACAGCCGACGCCGGACCCAGACTTTGATATTCTGGCCGACCTCGGGCTGCCTGCCGGCAGGAGTACCCTACAGTTATGACTGCAACAGTGAAACACGAAGAACATCGGTGATCTCAGAGACTTATTCTGGATTATACAGAATCATACAAGTTTGCCCAGAGATGCTTCATCAGGAAGTTACTCCACAAGGGATTTCATAAGGGCATTTGTCTTGGGTGGAGCAAAAGGTGAATAATCTAAATGTTTCCAGTACCACAAAACAGGTTTCAAGGAAGGGATGACCCAAGGTTCTTCACCAGTCTTCCTCAAATACTGGGGAAGCCCACTTTCAGGGGAGAAGGCAGAGAAGCTATAAGGGCAGTCCACAGATGATCCATGATCAGGCTACTCCACAGATGTCCTCCTTACCCTGGCGGTTTCTCCAAAGAAAAGGTCAGCACAGTGAGCCAGAAGAAGGGGAGATCTCTTCATCCTGTCAGTCTCTGAAACAAATGCCACATTTCAGGGTATTTGATCAGTTGGGTAACTAAGTTAACTTACTGAAAACCCAGTGCAAACAGCATAAAGACGGTGTAAAATTAGGGTAGGGAGCACGATTTGTCACAGCTGCTCTTTCATATGTATAATAAATGGAGGGGTGATCCACAAATACGTACATCCATTCCTTTCAACAGGCGATGTATTTAAATATCAATTATGCTTTTCACATGGATTGATCTGTTTACATGCAGAAAATACACTCTCAAGACTGCAATGTGACTAACCAAAATGAAAACAGCATTAATGAAAGATGTGCATAATATATCATGCTGCACATCGATTTATCATTACTAAAGTGTCATCCATTTTAGGCTCTTCCAATGCTTCTGAGTTTGGAACTTGAGAAGATGAAATCCAATGCGATACTGGTAAGTACTGCTGCTGGTGGTTATCCACCCAGAGAGGAGTCGGTGGGACCTACATTCCTCCAATAACTCCCCAAAGACAGGCTAACCCACAAAAGAACTTGTCATATGTCAAATGTTCTGTGATCCGAAATTACAATAACTGGCTGTTAACACTACATCACTCAATTTGAAACAAAAATAACAAAAAATATAGCAATAATGGAGAAAAGAAGGGACCCTCAAGTGTTTCTCCATCCCAATCAAAGTGATACAGCAGTATAACAATTTGGCAGCTGCCATGTCATTTTTAACGCGAGTTGGTTAATGGTGGAGTTGTAGTGTTGTGCTTTACTGCTAATTCCAACTGCATACATAGGATCATAGGAAGTTACTAGGCTATCGGCCCTGATGCCCTTACAAGCCTAGCCAAGAATGCTCCAACAAGTCAGCACCTGATGTCCCTGTCCAGCAGAGACACAGGTGTAATCCCAGGGTTGTATTTTCTGTTCCCCATCCAGTTATCCAGGTTGTGCTTAAAAAATGTTAATGAAGTAGTCTGCTTAACATGGAGCGGGAGTCTATTCCAGAGAAGCAGGAGTCTCTGGGACATGCGTCTGTCCTGCCAACAAGTCCTATTGATGTCACAGATCAGGCTGAGGTTGCGCATGCAGGTTACCTGAATGGAGCTTGATTTGCGGATATGCAGCAGTCCCATCAAGGCGGAGTCTGAGATTGCTTTGTAAGCCAGACAGAGGTCACCTCTGAGGAGTCTTGTAGGAGACTGAGTAGAGGGACAGGGCCTTTCGTCTATCTGTGTAGGGTAGATGTTTGAGGTCCTACATTCTCCTGGTGAGGAACCTCTGTGGTCTCTCCAGCTGCTGCATGTGCTTTGTGAGGTACATGCCAAAAGGGGCACTGTACTCAGTAATGGGTCTTATAAAGGGAAGAATACAGGGATGTTATGACCATCTTGTCCCTGGATGAGATATCCCTACAAATGAGGTGGGCCATGCAAAAAGCTTTCCGTACAATGGAGGCAATATGGTGCTCAATAGTCAGTTTGCTATCAAACTGGGTGCCCAAGTCCTCACTCTCCCCAAAGGGGATGATGATGCATTCTCTGGCATTCAGTTTGAGGCCATGTTTCTGGCAACAGTCATTTGAGTGAGACCCTCTTGGAGGATGTTCACATCACTAGGGGAACTGATGACATTGCCCAGCTTGCAGTCATCTGCAAACTTGGTCAGCCATAGTCCAATGGTTTTGATCTGTACCTCAGAAAAGTACATCCCAAACAACAAAAGGTCCCAAGACCGATCCCTGGGGTACACCGCTGGTTACGGGTCCACTGCTTGAGGTGGCTTTGGGTTCTATCAGTGAGCCAGTTTGCTACCCATCTGGTAACATATGGATTGATGCCTAGTTGAGAGAGTTTATCTATTAAAACAGAGTGAGGAATAGTATTGAAGGCTTTGGCCAGATCAAGGTAGACAAGTGGGCAAAGTCTTCTCCTCATCCATGACTTTGGTGACTGTCTCAAAGTTGTCTACCAAATTTAACAGGCATGACCTCCCTTTGACAAAACCAAACTGTGTGGGATCGAGTATTTGGAGGTTGCCAATGTCCTTGGTAATGAGGTCCATGATAATCTGCTCCATGGCCTTGCAGATCAGGCTAGTTAGGCTGATGGGTCTATAATTTCCTGGATCAGTGGACACTCCACCTTTATGCAAAGGGATGACAGTGGTGATCCTTCAGCTGGGATGAAGCCGGTACACGGGCTTTGGTTGAATAGAGTGCCTAATGGTGCTGCAAGTTCCTGCCTGAGTTAATGTAGAATGCAACCTGGGATGTTATCAGGTCTCATGGAGGCTGTATTTTTTTGCCTTTGAGAGGGCAGTGATGACTCACTCCCTAGAGATGAGGGGAGGGGAGCAGGTACTGGGGATGTCTCAATTTACTGATGGAGGGGGACAGAGGGGTGAAGTTTTCAGTGAACCTGTCTGCCAGCAGGTCAGCTACATCCATGGTGTTTGTGTTGTCCTTGACCACCTGTTCTGAGCAGATCTCAGTCTTTCCTTCAGAGTTTGGACTTATGTGACGAAAGCCTTGTGATGGTCTTTAGTAGATGTAGCCAGTTTGGAGTCTTAAGTTTGCTTTGGAGGATTTCACTAGTGCTCTTATTTGCCTGTTCAGGTTAAGGAGAGATTGCTTCCAATTTGGTGCCTGCTCCTTCTTGGTCCTGGACAGCATTTTTCTTACTTTAATTATAGAGCTTACTTACTGCAGATGTCCATCAGACAGGTTTACTCTTCCTTGAGGAAGACGATTTTGTCCTGTTGGGTATTCCTGATTCCATGCAGCTATATAAATGCTTGTATAGTACTTTGGTGTAGGTTTGGATATATGTGCCAGTTCCTATGGAGGGGGAAGAGGGCTGTGAAGCTGTTTATACCTTCCCTCAGGAAGCTGTAATCAGTTTTGGAGAAGTTTGTATGTTTTAGACGCCAGTTAGGAGGGTGGTCGGGGAGATGATGATTTTGAAAGTGACTGCATTGTGGTCGGATCTTACCAGGGAGGATGACACTGTAGGGATGCTGCAGAGGTTACTCATGTTGGTTAATACCAAGTCCAAGATATTTCCACTTCTTGTGGGGGTGTCAACCAGCTGGTCCAAAGCATTTGCATTGAAGAAATCAAAGAATCTCTGGGCATTTTTTGGCATGAGTAGTTCCAATCTATGGTTGGGATTGTTAAGTCGCCCAAGAGCAGGGTAAAGGGTTGAATCTTGATAGATTTGAAGAGGGCCAAATAGGTGGAGTGGGCATCTTGAGTCAAAGTTGAGGGCCTGCAGCTAGATGTGATTTCAATAGGGGGCCTGTCAATGGTTAACTGCACCTGGACTGTCTCCTGTGCATCATACTGTTTGGCCAGCCTGGAAGTGTGCATGTCTTTTATATATATTGCAACTCCACCTCCTTATGCTTTGCTGCCTACAGTTTGGGGTCTGAATGTATGATAGGATGAGTAACCTGGTATGGCTGGGGTGGTCTCTGCAGCTTTGAACAGGCTTTTGTGACTGCACAAATGTCAGCATCTTACAAGGTTAAGAATGCTTGCAATGAGTGCAGTTTCATGTTTAGACTCCTAGCGTTTAGCAGCATGACCTTTCATTTGCATTTTGATGAAATGTGCATGTTGGTAGTTTTGACCTCATGGTATTGCCTAAAAGGGTACTATTGGGGAGGCAAGAGCCTTTGCCAGGACCCTGAAGCCCAAGGGAGACAGATGCAGGCCATCTCTGGCACAGCATCATGGTTTGTCAATCATGTCTTCCCAGGCTGTCAGGTACTCCCTTGGAATGACACCAGAAACTAAGTCAATTGTTAAATTCAATCATTTTCCGTTTGTATTGAGGCATCATTCTGGGTGATGGTAGGATACTGCTTAAGGCTAGGAACATGGCTGCCTGGAACACATATCTAGTGAGCTTAATCATGCCTCCCTTCATATAGCCCAGGGAGGTATGTCTTCACGCCAACGTGGACTATGACAGTCATAACAGTACCGGTTGTTGAGATACTTGTGCACGAGTGATATGGTGGATTCTGGCACCTGACAAACAACTAACTGTGACTTTCTCCTTATCCAGTCTGGTGAAGGGTACATCTGTGCGTCTCACAATGGAGTCTCCTATGGCTAATATGTTGGGTTTATGTTGACATCTTAGTGACTGAGACACATGTGTGGACTATGTGTAGTGTGGTTGGCAATTATGTGTTGTGTGGTGGGTAGCGGATTTCACATGTGCTTTTGCCTCAGAAGTCTCTTTGGCTTGGGTATGTTTTTGTTGAGGACCTCCGCATATGTGGGTGCGTGTTGCGGAAGTGTGGGTGGTGCTTGAGGCGTGGTGTTGACAACCTTTGCAGTACCAGATAAACTGGCTTGCGAGAGAGAGAGCGCACTGACACTAGGTTCTTAATGTAATTGCAGCTCTCACAAATTGTGTTCCTAAGGTGGTAGTAGTACAGGGTTGTCCATGTACATGAGGCAGTTGCTACACTGTCTCAGGATGCCCATATTAACTAGACTGGCAGGGGGAAAGCGTAGGAAATTGTCCATCCGTATTTGTCAGAAATTGAGGGAGAGGTGCCAGAGAGAGCCAAGAGGGTAAACAGTGGAAGGTCTAAGAGTAGTACTAATAGATGGTCAACACAAGTGCTACTAAGGGAAAATTTGTAGCTGGAATACCTCACAAAGAGTTAAAAACAGTGCAGCTACACCTCTTGATGTAGCAAACCTGTATCAGACTATAAAAACAGAACTCGCAGTATGAAAAAATACAGTAATGAAATACAGGAAAATGCAATTAAACAGTAATGACTTGCAGTAAATAGCAATGAAATACACCAACAGTAATAAAATGCAGTAAATCAGTAAACTGCTTTAAAACAGTATAAATGTGATAAATTAAATCACAACAGTAAGAAACAGCTCAAATAAAGCAGTAACAAATGTGGCAAACAACATGCAGTCGAACACCTAAGCAAATGCAGAATGAAGTAGGAAGCGGCACAATTTTTTTAATAAAAAGTGAGGAGACAGACGATAATTCAAGGTTAAGAAGCTAAAGGGTGGGTCTTCACAACTGATCTCACTATACTCAGTAGAATGAGCTGATGTAATGGGACTGGGGGGAATGTCCAATTTCAAATTTATAGCAGAGGCGGGCAACTCAAAAGCCTCCAAGCTTCAATACCACAACAATAGTTGGCCAGGTGGGTTGGATGCAAGATCAGGACAGACACAAGGAATTCACTAGGCCGAAGAAACAGTTGCACAGTTTAAACAGATATGCAACAAATATAGTTTTAATCAGAAGTGCAGAAAACAAAAACAACCACTTATCTTTTGTAGTCTCACAGCAGTTTTTTGTAAAACAGCAGAGTAAGGGCAGATGGCCTAACTCACTGCAACTTTGAGCAAACAAGTACAAACTGGTTTAAACACTGGCTATTTAAGGCAGAGAAACAGGAACCAGCCAAATTATCCAATTAAAAAAAAACAAAAAAAAAAAAAAAAACAGTGCCCTGTGTAGTAACTCTAGTCAGATCAGACCAGACTGAATCACGCTCCTGTGAAGAAACAGCTAGGCCTCTCTAAACAAAAGATTGTACTAAAAGCTCCAAAGGTCAGAAACCATGACAAATATTTAAAATACTAATGGTGGAGGATGTAAAGGGGAAAAAAACAGATCCCTTACAAAATGAAGAATCAATCTGCCTGTCTTTCTTATTATCTATCTATACATGGACCTATCCATACCAAATAATGCCAAAGCATGTGGGGAAAATGTATTTATCAAGCAACAGACAACTTTGTAAATTCATTTTTTTCTTTAGCTTTAGAAGCAAAACAGGTTGCAAAAACATTTGTTTGGACCTTGTGAAAAAAATAATCAGGTGAAGATTTTTCTGTTCAAGAGAAGGAATCCATTAGTAGTTGTTTAGATGTTCATAATACTGACAATGGTAAAAGGGAAAATAACTCAAAGCTCATCATAACATAAATAAACATTTATCTCAACAGTCGCTGTGAAGTCGCAAATGTGCACTATGTTGGATCTGCAGTGATACACCTTTAATGCCAATGTCTCCAAGTCATTGTTAACAACACAGCCAGATATACAGAAAGTATTCAACTCTATTTTTTTTAGTGTTATTTACATTTCTGGTTCTTGACTGACCATTCTAAAGCAGTAAAACTACACAGACCTCAGTTAGGACCCTCTCCACCATTTTTAACTGCAAGATTGATTACTTAGCATAATTAGCTGCAACAGTTTGCCCTGTAAAGCAGGAAATCAGTACAGTAGATCAGTATTACAGCATTGCTTTTAGTTCTGAGCAATCAAAAGCATTTAATATGCACTGGGCACATCAAATGATACTGGTCTCCACCATTACCACCAATGATGCAGACTTCAAAGTGGCACATCCAGGCCTGGGAACAGGATTCAAGACAGTCAGGGAGAGGCAGTTTTCTCAAATACAAGTGCTGAGGTGTTGTTATTTTTTGAACTTGTACACTAGGGTTGGTGGGGTGTTTATAGTGCAACTGGGGATCTGTGTCTGTCTGTCTGTCTGTCTGTTGAAATGAGCAGCAAGACATTACTTTATACTTATTTGCTTGGGATACATGCATATAAAACATGATACGTGTCATTTGATCACAGTCAACTAACCATGGGTGGGACAGACTATTTTTCATTTAAAAATCACAGTAAAACATGTGCGGTGCTCCTAATCAAGAGAGGATAATCTGAGTCTGAGAATGGGATAATATGCATCTGAAATTATAGGAGTTTGACTAGAGTTAAATTGCCATGTATTGGGGGAAACGACTGTCCAAGCATGTGTAACAAGCTAAATAATTTGCATTCCTGAGACTTTCTTTCATCTGCTAAATATCAGACGTGCACTAAACTGATGGGTGGTAAACGAGGATGAGAAAGTCTATGTTTAAAAGTAACCGATTAAACTGCAATCAAAATGACAGTAAATTCAATCTTTGTACATGAAGCAAGCTAAACATATTACTATGTGCAGAGTTCTTTAAAGTAATCTTAGGCAAGAACCTTAGATATACCTAATCAGAAGGTGGCAACCAATAAGGTTACTTTGTGTTTGAAAGAAATTAACTTACTGTCATTTCATCACTACTTAATGAATACAGGTGTGTGTAGGTGTAGGTGTGTGTAGGTGTGTGCGTGTGTAACGAGCAGAATTTCATTCACTTGATTATAGTCAAACTAACGGATACCTAGACAAAGAGTGGTGCCTGGACAGTGAGGGTGGCGCTTGGTCAGTGTAGGTAAGCAACTGACCATAACTTCCAAATTACTACTGTTAAAAGATGATAAATGGACTACTGTTAAAAGATGATAAATGGACTTCAACTATCAGTGGCTGTGACTGAGTGTACTTGAAAGTGTATTTCTATGAAACAAGTTGAAATACATTCCTTTAGAGATATTTTTTTCAACATGATCACAGCCAAAACATCAGTGATCATCATGGCAGAGGTAGTCAGTAACTGAAAGCAAATGATCTTCTGCAACTTGATCACAGTTAGGTGATCGTAAGTTTGAATTACGAGGGAAATATGTCTACATGAAGAAAATTGAAATACTTTACTATAAGCAGAATTTATATTGATGAAAATTAGCATCTGTAGTCCTCATAAATTAGTCTTAGGGGAGGGCAGATAGGTGTGCAAAAGTTGAAATGCTCTGCATTAACAATATTCTTGCACTGTATTTGTAGAAAATGTGTACAACTTCTTCACCAAAAGAGATTCATCTTACCAAAAGTGTCTTATTCTTGGTGGACACTCATTTTTTACAACATACATACGTAAAAATGCTATTAATCTGCAACTTGAAGTGATGTTTAAGCATTTGAAATGTTCATAAAGAAAAAGAATTCAAATTACCAGAACTGTGAACTGTCAAAATTCAACACTGAGTTCCTCTATTACCACTGTACAGAAAGAAAGCACAAAGCATTATGCAAAATATTTTACTATAAAATGACAAACTGTTTCAAAAATATAACTTTGCATTGAGCACTTCCATAAGCCTATATGGCCACTACAACATGTCAGATTGCCAAGCTGCATTATACTCCTGTGTTTTTCTTCAGAGTGGGAAATAGATTACACTACAACTGGTATCAATTGCATTTCTCCAGAAGGGAGAACTTTTTGCCACTGGAAACATGTTACCATTATTCCCTACTAACAGAGGGAGAGTGATCTGGGCCATCTCAGCACAGAGTTGCAATTAAATAATTCATGGCAGAATGGTGGCAGTATAAGGTACATTTTGTACACAACCATTCATATATAATATTCCATGAAAACTTCTGTTAAACAGAAGGCACTGCAGTAGTGTGTGTCTGTATTTAACTATCATTACATAGGAAGTACAAATCGCATTTCTTCACAGAAGGGAACTTTTTTGTCACTGGAAAGATGTTATAAGCAAAATTCCCTGTACTGATGGTGAATAGTGGAAATTAGGTGGGGGTAGAGTTCATCACTGGGCAGCCATTAAGTCTTTAAATTTATACAACTCAGTAAGGTATATTTTGTACTTGAAAATCCAAATGGACTTCCTTAAAGTCTTGCTAAAAATTATCAAGAAAGGACTCACACATGGCTTTTCATACACTGGTACATATTTCCAGGTTCACAACAATTTGACAGCTGTCAATATATTAAAAGCAAAGTTTCTATATACTTCTATTTCTCCAAGATTCTCCATATGCAGAAGCAGACAAATGTAAAAAAAATCATTATAGGAGATATAATTTTGGAGAGTTAGGTCTGGGAAGGTTGCACTGCTAGAGTTATTTACTGAAATGTACATTTCACATCAAGCATGATGAGTATCGTAGTATCTTTTCCTAAAAAATGTCAAAATGTTAGATGTATTGCCCTGTATGGCGAGGTACCACCAGTAAAATGGGTTAAAAAAAGAACAAACCCTTTTACACATTAAAAGAAATTTTAAAATTCAGAATTGTTACCGTTGCCATTTTTAAGCACAACAATGCTCTCCAGGGCGAGGATTATAGGAAAATAATAGACCTTCTAGGAATGAGACACCATCAGGCCACACAGCATCCCCTTTGTGGTATGTTACTTCCCTATAACATCCATTCTGTTAGGCATTGTTGCTTATACAGTAACTTAGACTCAGTTGCTTCAATGTTGCCTAAATTAACTCTCTTGGCAATTCTGTTTTAGTTTGAATTGCTGCCCAGTTCTGTCTTGTAAGTCTCTACTAGACGCTTTTGGCCTAGAGGACCTAAGCAAGTTCCAAAATTTCTAGTCACCTCTTCCCACAGCACATGCAAGTCACAGAACATCACACTGACTACTTGATTTCATTAAGCCACACCCACTCATCTTTCTGACAGTGACAGTTGTTAGTATTACCGACATTCTTCACATACAGCCTTTTTAACTATGCCTAGACCACCATTTATTTAGATACATAATCAGATAAGCTTTTTATCAAAAGGAAGGAGCTAAACTTCCATTTGTAAAAGTTTGCTGTTAAATGTTAAATGTGTTCCTGGAATGTTATATGTCTTTTTGCCGCCATTTTAAAATCTGTTGGACGAATTGTAAATATTTGCTCAAGTCAGGAATTCAAGATGCTTAGCAGTAACGTGGGAAAGGACAACAAATACACCTGCTCATAAAAACAAGCAAACAAATATTAGCACAAAATTGTAAGGCAAGCATCGGGATGTATTTCTAGCATTTTCTACTGCATGGGCAAAAACAAGTACACTTGACTGCACATTTGGAGGTACAATTCTGATGGAAGCCAAAAGAAAAACATTGTTAGTAGTATTAAGACAAATTGGAGATTTTTTTTTTTTAATTTGACAGCGAGCTTATTAGTAGACTTGTTAGTGAGCCTCAAGACAGTTTTTACAAGAGGTAGAATGTTTAAGAATTATTAAGAATCTCGGAATAGACAAGAAGTCTTAAATTTAAGAAGGGTGGGAGGTGCTCAAAGTGTTCCAATATACTGGTAGGAAAGGAATTCAATATAAATAGCAAAACATATAAAATACACTGTCATTATACATGTTACACAAGGGGAGTAGTCTATTTAGCCCAATGTCAATTATGTGCTGCTTTTTATGTGGGCATGGCCACCTGGAAATTTAGTAAGTGTGTACAGAACACTTCTTAGATATTAGGAAAAAGAGAGGCGTCATTATTTCAAGTTTTTAGTCACTGAACAGGTAAAACGGGATCTTCAGGGGAAGGTAACAAGCAACACCTTGAAGTATGTGAATTTAAATGGCAGGTTTTCCTAAAGGCTACTGTACATCTAGGAGTTAATGAAACCTGTTCTTCTATTTTAAAGTCAAGGCATTATACCATTTCTAATTGGTTTTAGAGTCTGACTGAATATTTTAAATTCATGTGACATGAGAGTTTTTAAACAAGGTGATTGCTCTAGATTATTTTTGTTCGGATGAAGTTCCAATATACTGGAACGAAAGCACTCAACCTTTAATAAACTTTGGAATTTTATTACGGACTTGCTTTTTAACCTTTTCATCCTTGGCGTATCTACCACAGGTGTGTATTTCTGGTTTGTGTTCACCGTTTGGTTCTTGGTTTGTTAATACCCATCTTAACCTAGCAAACACCGGACACTCACCACAATATCAGTCACATGACCATTGAGAGGACTGCTTTATATTAGCATGCTACAAATATAACTATGTGCCAACTCAAGAGGGGGAGGGAGGGAGAAGACGGGGCATTCCAGGAGCAAAGACGGTTAGCTTCATAGACCATAAATGTAAATCCCAGCTATCAATGCAAGCCCCTATGCACTCTTCCTGTGAGGGGACATGCATCATGGTACTCCAAGTTAACACAACAGTGGAAATAGGGAAATGTCCATGGTTGCTGAAAGTGTTTCTGGCTATATTTCTTCACACAAACTGTATTCATATAAACCTGCTTGTCTTCTAAAATGTTCCCTGATAGCTCTCTTCCTCCCTTCCCTGGACAGCTCTCTTCCTCCCTGGCAAATCACCAGAAGTTGGAGAACGAGCAAGTCTAGCAGATTGGTGGACTTGATGTTTGGCAGACACAGCAACAAAAAGCATGCAGAAAAAAATTGCTGAAGTGATGGACATTTTATTAATTCACTCCAGTCTGATAACCAGGTAGGAAGAAGGGTCCAAAGACCCTTTTCAGCCTAGGCCATTGGGTGACAAAAATACAAACAGAAACTCAGCATACAGTAAAAGCATTTTACAGTGACACAAGAAAGAAATACAAAATATTTGCATACATTCTGGAGTGGATATGTATATAAGGGAGAAACCAGTGGACATTCATTATATGCATTTTGGAGTAGTTTAATGTGTTCAAGGAAACAAAATATACACAATGGGAGAGTTACAAACTATCTGTAACAATATACAGAAATGAAAACAATCAGATGTGCTTTAAATAGAAAGTCAGAAGCATCCTTCAAATATTCACAGAGAAATTAGAGGCAAGTGCATACTGGTAGCTTTCAACTATTTTCAAGACTGTCCCCAAACTAAGACAGTCTGGCAGTTTTGCTCCCTGTATGAAAACAGTTGTATCCCAATACTGTGGTATATTCTTGTGAAAATTTCAGAGACTGACACTGGAACAAGTCCCTATAAAATGTTTAGATTTTACTCCTAACTTCAAAGGCGCAGCTTGAATTTTAATGAAAAAAATCATTCAACATTTAAAAGTAATATCTTTTTCTGCGGAAATACAGGCTATTTTTTTAGACATGAAGTCAGTAAAATCAGCATTTTGATAGATTTGGTAATATGTGGTTATTTCTTACTCCCAAGTGAACTAATAGCTACACTGAATATTATACAAATACTACAGTGTGCCAGTTTCTAATGGCTATTTTGGGATTTATAGGACTGTCTACAAATGTCAATGTAAGATTTCCTTAGAAGATTTTCAGGATAAAACACTTGAATACTTAGTATTACTCAGCACAGGAGAATAAGCACTCCAAAAGTCAAGTTAAATGACAGGCACACAAAAGGAAATGAAAAGAATTGTTTTTTTTTTTTATATGACTGAAAACTTTTCCATCTTGGCATTCTGATAGAATGAATAGTTGTGTGTCACAACAGGAAAATATTTAGTTGAGGTGCACCAGTTCCTGTCTGCCTGCACTATCAATTGCAGTCTAAAATACCATAAAAAGTTAGGTAGCTTCAGCAAGTAGAATTCATGCAATGGCACTAGTCTTACCTGTATGAGCAAATAATATTAACTATCAGCTAACAACAAAAATAAAATAAGAACACCATTCTTTGAGGCATTAAATTACTACTATATTACAATGTTACCATTTACTTAGCTGATGATAATGTGGTCTGCCACAGAGACTCAAAGTGCATTGTGCAAACTTTCCTTCTATGCTGGTACTCAAACTACACTTTGGGTAAAACAGCATTACAGTAAATGCAGGATTGTTATGCAGATGTTAGTTAATGTTACTGGGAATAAACAGATTAAAAAGAGTAGACAACAAAAGATGAACAGTACAAAAAGTCATTTCAGTAAATTAATTTCAGAGTGATCATTGTAATTCTGTTCTGAAATTTTTTTTTTGTTTTTTTATTAAATTGTGTTGCTACATAACCTCTTTCATTCATTAATTTTATTTCTTTTTTAAGAAGTGGGGTGGCATGGGCCTTCAAACAGTATTAGCCTAACATTTTACTTGTTTAGCCAAGAGATTTTTTTAGGGGCTACTTTCTAATTACTACTATTCAAAACCTAGTTTTAGTCTGGTCAGCAGGCAACCCAGGACCCAACTGTATTTACAACATTTAAATCAGATAATTAATGTTGTGATTGTGTGGTTTCTGATATGTGAAACTTGCATATAATGTTATACCACCTTTAAATAATCCGTGTAGGAAAGTATCAGCAAGCTCACACCACTTGGAGCTCATCAGGCAAGCAATAGGAAGCACAATTACAAATGGTGAAAACTTTTTCTATTGGTATGAGAGAGGCATTTGACCTTGATAAACGAGCAACACATTTACAATGGGTAAACTGAGCATCAAGAAAATATTTGGGAGGAATGTGATATCAAACTTTAACTAAAGAGTGCATAAATAAAGTTTCATCTGAAGGACAGCACATTCAGTACTGGAAATACCTGAATAATGGTCAGCAGCACAGTATGAAAAAAGGAGAACCAAACTTAGTAAGGAATATTTTAGAGGCAAAACAAATACTGAAAACTGCCAGTCATACAAATAAAGTTAAAGTTATAAAATCACTGCTCTTATAATTCATTTTAATAGCCTGGGCATGACTGACTGGACCGAAAAAAAAAAAAGTGCGATGGACATGAAAACTGCTTCATTTTTCTCACAGTATGTAAAAAATAGTGCATGAGAAGATTTGACCTGAAGGAAGTAACGGCCTCCTTTAACTTTAAACTGGACTATATGCACAGATCTGCAGTTGTAGGACTGCATAAAATGTGCTAACATCATCATTAGAGCCAAACATAATGAACGTTCTAGGACAGGAAGATGGACAGTCTACGCCATAACATCTTCGCTTAGAGTAGCGGAATTTCAGAAAGGAGCGGGTAAAGAAATTAAACCAAAGTGGACAAAAACAAGTAACAACTGAAGCTGCCAAAAAAATAACAGATAATGACCAGATGAAAAGGACAGAAAATTGCAAGTCCAGAATTATAGTGGCAAGTACAGAACACTGCTGAAACAACCACATGCAGATCAAGATTTCTGATGCACAAATGGTTAAAGAGAAGTGAATTAACAATAATTACCAGTGCAGGCAGTGGACATTGGAGATCTTATTTAGGTATATACAGCATTTAGAGAAAACTACCTCTGGGGGTGTTTGGAGTTATCAAAGTAGTACAGTATCATCAGACAACCTATGTAGAAGATTCTATAGAAATGAGAAGTGTACCAATTGCTTCTCAGAGACCAGCTAATGGAACATACTACCAAATTACATTAAAGCAAGCACTAGTTTAGATATTTTAAGAACAGCCTAGACACCTATTATGGGAACAAGTGTTTTGGTATATTGGCAGGCTAGAAGGGTATTAAGGCCTATGCTTGAAATATTTGTATGTATGTATGTATGTATGTATGTATGTATGTATGTATGTAATGTACATGCTGGTTTAAAAATGTATAAAAAAAGTTGGAGATGCACACAATTGTGGGTCCTGTAGTACAGAACTAGAAAGTATAAACCGTTAACTATATCTTGTTGCTGTTTGTGATAGTTACATGCCAGGTTTTGTACACAGGAAAGAGTAATAATGCATCAAGACTGTTGCACTGGTAGTGTCTGCACAACTCTCAAAAACATGAATCACAAAGAATTACTGAAAATGATGTACAGGTCACATGAGATCAACCAAAACCAACAGTTAAAGCAGAAACAAGAAAATCCAAGAGACTGTGGTCAAAGAAAACAAGGTTGAAATCAGTCACAATAGCTACACCTAGTGAATACAGTGTTCAACATACCACAAAGACAAACCTATAAAATATCAGTATATGCAAGTAAAACGAGAGCAATGTGGAACAGTCACTCAGTTCCAAGAACAGCAAGAGCAACAGGGATAATAAAGGATGTTCAAGCATACTTAAAATATGCAACCAACATGGGTAATTCCATATTTATTTGCTTTGATTTATTCCTTGCTGACCAGGTTAGTCCCAATAGGCCAGTGCCTTCTTTTCAGGGAAGACCCGGGGGGTATTTATTTTATGTAGGGAAGATTTGGCCACAGCATCTGGGAACTTTCCCCTACTCTTTTTTTCCAGTGCCATGAGATCTTTTGGCATCCACCTGAGCTACCACCAACTTGGACAGATGAAACATCCGTTGCACATTTCATCTGAAGGACACCATACTCAGGAATGCAGCAACCCCTTACACTGCATTACAGTGTCAGTACTGGAAAATTAATCCCTATGTATGCACCTGATGTGAGGACAGAACCCACAATCTTCTGATCTTCCAGTGCCAATGGCAAGCAAGCTTCTTCTGGACTCAGTAACACTTTTACTTTAGTTGTTTGTGTGTGTTTGTGTGCGCTCGTGAAAACCATATGATCTGGAGAATAAGGCAATTCTGTGTACTTTGCGGGTGTCAAGACCACCAGTCATAGGTTCATACGTTGGTTCTAGGCCATCAGCCCTAGGGCCTATAAAAGCCTAGCCATAACAATTCCCTGGCTATTTCTTCCCACACTATTTACTTCCCTGGATCCCTGTCTAGCAGGGCGACTAACGTAATCCACGGGGTGAATTTCCTTTCTCCCATCCAATCATCAAGGTTCCTTTTGAAGAGGGCCAAAGAGGCACTCTGCTTGACATGTATGGGCAGTCTATTCCAGAGTCTGGGGAGTATCTGGGTCAGGAACCTATCCCTCCAGCATGTTTTATTTATTGTGATAAGGTTTAGATCCCTGGAGCGTGTGGCTCTGAGGGATTGGGATTTCTTTAAGTGTAGCATGTCCAACAGCTCTGGGTTTGACATGACCTTGTATGTTAAGCAGAGATCGCCGCCGAGTAGACAATATGTGACAGAGTATAGCTGGAGTTTTTTTAAAGCGGTCAGCGTAGGGCATCTGCTTTAGGCCTGTGTTTCTTTTAGTGAGGTATTTCTGCGGCCTTTCCAGTTGTTGCAGATGTCTTGAGAGGTACATACCAAATGGGGAGTTGTATTCTATAATGGGTCTAATGAGGGAGTGGGACAATGACCTCCTTTTTTCTGGATGAAAAGCCCTTAGTGATGAGGTGTGCCACACAAGGATTTCCTGACTGTTGGGGCGATGTGGTTATCGAAGGTGAGACCGCTGTCCATCTGTGTCCCTAAGTCTCTTATCATACTTTTGGTGTTTAGTGTACTGCAACCTATGTGGTAATTCACGGGTACATGTTTTTTCCCCAAAGGGGATAACTATACATTTCTTGGCATTGAGCTTAAGCCCATGGCTCTGGCACCAAGCATCCGTTTTTGTAAGGCCCTTTTGTAGAGTATCCACATCATTTAGGGATTCAATAATGGCTCCCAGTTTGCATTCATCTGCAAACTTTGTTAGCCAGAGTCCCTTAAGTGTTGGCCTGTACTTCAGAGAAGTAGATGCCAAACAAGAGAGGTCCCAGGACTGAACCCTGAGGTACTCCACTTGTCTGGAGTCTTGCGAGAACATCAAAAACTGAAGCAAAACTAATTTCACGATCTTTAACAACCTGACTTTGGAATGGGGTCCATTCTTGTCATAGTATAAGAAACGCTAAACATTTGGAGAAATTAAAGAAGTGGGTGTAATACTTGCTTTTGATCTATGTCTCTGGATCTTTGAAATTTCATCTCATCTTTACATCTCTGACAAAACTTTGAGACTGTAATTCTGCAAGTCTTGAATATGGTTAATGAGAACATTTTGGACAGTGGACTACTACATCATTAACTGCAGGGTCAAAACTGTTACAGAGTTGAGACTGCATGGTACAGACATAAGGCTATCCTTATAACAGGTGGGAAAATAAACTATTGTTTAAGCAGGCTCACCACTGTATCCAGCAAGTAAAGGAATAGGAAAACAAAACTAGGAGTGCTATGGTCTCTCTATCTGCTAACAAAAGACTGCTAAAACGATAACCTAATTGTGAATATAGTACTGAAAATGGGAGCTGCTTAAAATGTTTCACAAATTGACTTCTATGAGATGCCATCAAAGGTACTGAAAAATAAGTTAGAGAAAGAAGAAGGGATGTGCAGTGTACAAACTCGACATTTACCTCATGCCTGAAAGGTAAACTTATCTAGTCTCCTGTGTGTGTTAAGTGAGTACATTGTGCACCCTTCATATCTTACATTACTTATGAACCAACAACCTTTTCACATTAAAAACTGCAGAATAAGGGAGCAACATATCAGCTACATGACAGAAAAACTGACTGACAGTGTGTGTGTGTGAGTGTGTGTGTGGGGGGTCATAAGATTTGAAAACATCATGCCCAGTTCAGAGTACATGCTTTTTATACTTTCATTCAGAAGAGGAAGTTGTTTCCAGGAAGTGCTGGTTTTCAGAGAGAAGAAGGCGAGTCCTGAATCATCTTTTGTGATTCCCGGAGTGGGGGCAGGAGCTATTGGTGGCAGCGGCTATATCCAACAAGCTGATATAGACAGTTGTAAAAGGTTTACAGACGTGGAAAGAATAGGAACCTGCCCAAAAAGGTACTGCAACTTACAAAAAAAAAAAACTGTTAATCAACCAGTAGCAGTGGTCCCTTCTAATAGTTTCTCAAATACTAACATGACAGTCCAGAAGGGGAGTGTCTTTATTAGATAACAGCACTATAGACAAACATTATGAACTGTCAGAAGAATTATAGGACTTTGACCAATTTGTGGGCAGATCTTTTTCTTTCAAACACAAAATGCATGAGCAAAGAACGGACTTCAAAAATAAAAGATATCCTAATGGTTCTTTAAAGGACTGGATTTTTATGTTAGAGAAAAATAATGTTCACAATTAAATCACTGCAAATTGAAAATGCTCATTTGTCACAGTTAAAAATAATACCTCAGGGGTTAAGGAGGTTTAGATACCCGTTTGGAATAGGTTATAATGAAGCTGTGTATGACGAACTGCAGGAAATGTTTAACAGGCATGGGTTAGACTTAATTGTGAAAATTATTAAGTTTAATGACAAAAAGCTGTGTTTGTTGTTAAAAGAAGTAGACAAATTAAATAAGGACATTAAAAAGGATTTATTGTTCCTTGAATGGGAGTAATTATATAAGAAGCAATTTTGGCTGGTAGAAACTAAAAGTGATAAGATATTCCAAAAGAAATATAAAAAGTTACAAAGTGATATCAAGCAATACAAGGACGAGAAAGCCTATCCTATTAAACCCAGCCAAGGTAATACTTCAGAAGGAGGTATTAAAACACAGCACAAAAGATTCTTACAAATATATGTTAAGCCTAATAAAAAGGTAAAATGGTTTAAATTACAAATCTTTTTTTCAGGACTGACCGAGATGGAAGGCATGGGGGATCCAGAATCACTCATACCAAAGGAAAACATGGGAAAACAAAAAAACACAGAATGAAAAAGTGGTAGTAAAAGATCTTCCAGTAGTTTCTGAAGTTTCACGTGAAGCACTTTTATGCACTTATAAAAAGAGTACCATATATTTAATTACATCAATAGTACCATATATTTAATTTCATCAAAACAATCACTAAAGAACACTTTTCATTACTTATAAAAGATATGAAATTTGTTCAGACAAAAAGTTTTACTTTGTACATTCTATTAGAGAGACCAAATTATACATTAGGAAGTTAAATTTAGTTATATTTTTTAAGGATCAAAAGGATAAAATAGGTGGTGGTGCTAACAGTCAAATTTTGAGGAGACCCCCCCTTTAAGTCCTACTTTAAATATTTTAGAAAAAACTGTTATAGAAGACTTTTATGCATTGAAAGTTAAGAAACATTTTTAAAATTTAAATATGGAAGATTAAAAGTTATTTCAACAATTATAAAAAGACAAGTCAATTAGAGTTATGAGACCTAATAAAGGTGGGGGGGGGGACTGCTTCATTTGATTCCTTACAATATTCTCAATGTATATTTGAAATGTTATGTGATACTTCTACTTATTCTATGGATTCTAGTAATGAAATTAATACAAGTCATAAGAGAAAAGATCTTTCGAAGAAGAATACTTAATGGATCAAAGAATTTTAGTTTATTTTATATATATATATATATATATATATATATATATATATATATATATATATATATATATATATATATATATATATATATATATATATATATATATATATATATATATATATATATATATATATATATATATATATATATATATATATATATATATATATATATATATATATATATATATATATATATATATATATATATATATATATATATATATATTATATATTATATATATATATATATATATATATATATATATATATATATATATATCTTGTTCAATATATTTATATATATATATATATATATATACATATATCGTGTGTTCAGTAGTTTTATATAGGTCTATATCTGGACACAACTACTGAACACACGATGGATGGGTTTAACTCCAAAACAAAGTCTACATTCAGTAATTGCTATTTGGATTTTACTAGCTGCCACCCTCTATGCCAAAAGAAAAGTACAGTGAAAGGTCAATTTATCCGAGTGGCACAGATACGTCACACTATATGGCTAGAGAATTAAGAGTGGTGGCAGATGCATTTTATAATAGAGGTTACCCATCTACCATAGTAGAGGATATATTAGAATACATTAAATCTGAATGGGGGAAAAAGTATAAACCCTTTTTAGGTTCTGGATTTCAAGATAAGGAGACTTCAATAGGAAACAATGGTTATGAAAGAGCTTTGGTAGTCCCCTATGGACCAGTAACAATTAAGTTAACGCCGTCACATTTAATTGGAATATTCTAAAAGGCAATCTATATTAAATCGAATGCTTAGAAAAGCGAACAATGATTTATCGACCCCATGTAAACAAATGCTTACAAACTCGAACGCTTAGAACAGCGATTTCTTTTCCAAGGGAGAAAAAAAAAAACCCCACATCCCCCCTACTTAAATATACCAACTCGGAGATTGCACTACAGTGACGAAAACGGCAAAATAACTGATGTGGCCAAGCGATTTCTTTCTCAGGGAAAACATTTGCTTATATGCCGCTTCGCCTTTTTGCCTTTTCAAGTTCAACCAAGACGCATTTGAAAGAATGCATATTCGGTCATCTAATAGGAGCCCCTAAAAAGTAACCCCTGAATTTATTCTATTCTCGGTCCACATCCTTCATTTGTTTATAAGACTGGTATAAATATTAAGACAAGTTTGGAACAAGAGAATACTAATAAATTTAATGAAGGTGTGGGAAATAAGGAGACACTGAAATGTGGGAGATGTTCACAATGTAGATTTATTATGGAGAAAGGGGAAATATATTTAGAGAATGACTCGGGCTCAAAAATAAATTTTGCTAAGGGTCATTGCCAAACTGTAGGGGTGGTTTACTTGGCTAAATGTTTGGGTTGTCCAGCATTCTATGTAGGTAAAATGGAGAGATGTCTCTGTGATAAAATTTGAATATCAATACCAGATCACATCTGGCAACCCTAACAATGCCTTAAATAAGCACGCCATGAAATGCCCCTCTTTTAAGAGCTACGGGTTTGGTATTTTACAACATTTTAGGGCAAAACCAAGGGGAGGGGATTTTAAATCCCAGTTGGAAGACAGAGAGATGAAATGGCAATTAAAGTTACATGCTACTCAGTTCCCTGGTCTAAATGAGAATGTCTCCCTGTTACCCTTATTAAGCAATAGAGCTAGTTTATAAAAAGTTTCTTACTGAAACGGTTTATGCTTCTATAATTTGTAGGAATTACTATCTACTATGTTTATTTGGAAGTATGTGTATGGTACCTTTAATTTTTAAATTGGCATATAATTAAGTATGCTATAAAAATGCATCTATATTACATAAATCGAACTTTTAAAAGTTCACGCGTCATATGTCGACACCATATGATCGAACTTTTAAAAGATTGAAAATGTAATAAAAAAAAGAAAATCAAAGAATAAAGCTATCTGAATGGTTTAAGCAGGGGGACAAGCCCCCCTGCACCCCCACAAGGGGGACTGCACCCCCCGCTCTTTAAATATACCAATTCCGAGATCACACTAAAGGGAAATCTTCCCATTCTGTACAGTATGGAGATCTCCAATGAAATGTTCGAACTTTTAAAAGTTCAACCATATGACTTTCGAACTTAAAAGTTCGACAACGTGATATAGACCCTATAAAAATACATGGACTTATTGAATTCATTGATTCTGAAGAAGTCTCACTGTACAGGGATGAAAGTGCTTAATCAGTTTTAATTTCGTATTTTTAATAAAGCAGTGTTTTTAGAAAAACTACTTGACGGCTTTGAGTCCGTTGCTTGAACGCAGTGATTTTGGATAGTTGGGTTGCTTGTGTATCACTGAGTTTTCTGCAGTTTTATTGTTTTACATGCTTTTTATATATCAGAATTACATTAAGAAAATGTAAAATGTAGAAATGTATTTGAGAATTTTTGGTGTTTCCAATTACTTGTGCCGGTATCACTCACAGACTGCTTTTGGTTTGCAGTCAAAGCAAAGTACACTGCATATGCCTGCCAGCTTTTTTCTTGTCAATTTGCTTCAGGTTAAAGGGTGTGGAATGTTATCATGGAATAACCACATACTGCAAATATTACACATTTTTCTTCTGAAATGAAAGAATATCCAACAATAGCAAACAAATGTAAGCCTTTTAAGCATGTTTATCAGGGTGGAAATAATAAGTATGTTTACTAAAGAAAATACAGTTGTGTACACTTGCCATAAATGTAGATGATAGTGTGTATTGAGATTGAGATTGAGAGAGAGAGAGAGAGAGAGAGAGAGAGAGAGAGAGAGAGAGAGAGAGAGAGAGAGAGAGAGAGAGAGAGAGAGAGAGAGAGAAAGGGGGTGGAGGGAGGGATATCAGGACTGCAACAGTGAATACAACAACATCTACATTTATGGTAAGTGTACACAACTGTACTATGTTCTTTGTGTGTCACTGTTGCAGTCATCACATTTGGGTTGATTCTCAAAGCTGAGGAAGAGAGTGGAGGTAGTCAAGGAGACTAGGGGCTGGCTAGGATGCCCTGCAAGACTGCAGAGGCAAACCCTGCCCTGGATTTGGAGAAGATAGGCAGGTGGTAATGCTTGGTGAAGCTGTGAACAGATGTCCATGTGGCAGCCTCCAGAATGTCCCTGGTGGGGACTCCTCTAAGGAAAGTTGCAGAGGTGGAGGCTGCTCTAGTAGAGTGAGTCCTGATCCCCTTAGGGGGAGGTTTCCCATGTTGCATGCAACAGAAATGGATGCAGTGTGCTATCTGTTTGGAAATGGTTTGTTTGGATATGGCTTTGCCTTCTGCCCCTGCAGCAAAGCTGACTAGCAATGTCTTTTTGAATGATTTAGTCCTGTCTAGATAGAATCTGAGCTGTCTGTGCACATCTAGAGAGTGCAGGATCCTTTCCCCCTTGTTTTGTGGGTTAGGAAAAAAGGTGGGCAAATGAATGGATTGGTTGAGAGCCATACTGGACACCACTTTGGGCATGAAGGATGGGTTAGTCCTGAGGGACACCCTGTTAGCATGGAAGATAATTTAGGGCTCTACAGCCATGAGTGCTTGTAGCTCGGATACTCTTCTGGCTGAAGTGATGGCCAGAAACAAGGTAGTCTTCCAGGAGAGAAACTTTAACTCTGCTGAAGATGCTGGTTCAAAGGGGGGCAGGGTGAGCTTTTCCAGCACAAAGTTTAGGTCCCAATCTGAAGTAGGTGCTCTTCTGGGTGGCCTCAAGTTGCTAGCCCCTCTTGGGAACCGTTTGATCAGAGGGTGTAAAAAAGTAGGTGCTTGGTTTTGAAATGAGCAGAGATAGCAGAGGCATGAATTTTAATAGAGGAAAAGGAGAGACCACTGTGAAGCAGGTCAGCCAGGTAATCCAGGATGAGAGGTAGGGAGGGCTGTGCCGTATCAGCTCCCTTAGCCTGCATCCAGGTGCAGAAACGTTTGCATTTTTTCAGCATAGGACTTTCTAGTGCTACGGCGTCTAGCCTCACGTATAACATCTAGAACCAGTTTACTGAGACTGGCAGATTGATCAGTGGTCAAGGAATAAGCCAGACTGTCAAACTGAGGGTCTGCAATTGGGGATGCATGAATTCTCCTTCACAGGAGGCTTGGGGTTTGAGGGAGATGCCATGGTGGCAGTGGGGACAGGCTTTGCAGCAGTGGATACCAGTACTGGCGAGGCCAGTCTGGAGCAATCAGAACTGTCCTTGGCTTTTCTCCCTTATTTTGAGCAGTACCCAGTTAATGAGAGGTAGTGGGGGAATTGCATAGACCGAGAGGCTGACCCAGGGGAAGGATAGGGCATCCACTTTCCAGGTCCTGCAGTGAGGCTTCCTGGTGCAGAACTTGCTGAGCTGATGGTTGGAGTGGGAAGCAAAGAGGTCGACCTTCGGGATGCCCTATTTCTGAGTTATTAGAGTGAAGGTTCTTTGGTCTAGCTGCCACTCTTGTGGGTCCAGAAGATTTTTGCTCAAGTTTTCTGCCAGGGAATTGAGATTCTGACAGGAATTGTACTAACATGTGTAGTTGCATGGCTGAGGCTGTGTGCCAAAGGGTAATGGCCAGCCTGCACAGAGGGTAGGAGTGAGTCCCTCCCTGCTTGTTGATATACCACATCACAGTGGTGTTGTCCATTTTGATCAGGAGAGCCCCTGGGGAGAGAAGGGGCCTGAAAGCTGTCAATGCATGCTGGACAGCTAACATTTTTGGCTGATGTGCAGATGAATTTGCTGTGGGTTCCATTGGCCCTGTATGCACCTGCCATCCAGGTGTGCACCCCAGGCAAGGCATAGTCTGATGCATCTGTGGTGAGGGTCTGGGCGGGGGGTGGGGGTGGTGGTGAGAAAGGTAGTCCCTTGTTGTGGGAGCATGCTGCTACCCACCAAAGAAAATCTTTCCTTAGGCAAGGTATCATTGGTATGAGAGTTTCCATGTCCAGAGAGTATTGACACCAAATGCTTTTTAGGTACCACTGAAGTTCTCATATGCACTCTGGCATGTGGAATGAATAGAATGCAAGATGCCATGAACCTCAGAGCTTGCAGGATTTTCTTTGCGGATAACTGGGGTCTGGTGGTTAGTTGAGAGAAGTAGGCTGTCAGGTAAGTTTGCTTTTCTGGTGTAAGGAATGCCATCTGAGATGCTGTGTCCAGGCTTGCTCCCAGGAATATAATCCTTTGGGTGGGTACTAGTTTGGATTCCTTTTCGTTGAGTGTACCCTAGGGAGGTCAGTAGGGATTTTACAAAGGCCAGGTGGTTGAGCAGCTTTTCCTGACTGCTTAAGTCGTCCATGTATGGGTAAATTTGTACATTTCTTTGTCTGGAAAAGGCAATGGCGGGAGCCAGACATTTTGTGAAAACTCTAGGAGCAGTAGATAAGCCAAAGGGAAGCACAGAGAACTGAATGTGCAGAGATCCTGCCCTGAAAAGTAGATATTTCCTGCATGATTCCCTGATAGGAATGTGGAGGTAGGCCTCTTTTAGGTCTAGGGTGCCTAGTGCCTAGCAAGCATTTGGAGAGCACAGGAAGTAGCTGCTGGAGGGTGAGAATTTTGAATTTTGGTATCACCAGCAAGGTGTTTAGAATGGATAGATCGAGGATGGGATGCCAGGTGCCCTCTTTTCTGGGCACCAGAAAAAGTCTGGAGTAGAAACCTTGACCTATCTGTTCTGCAGGAACGTGCTCTAGTGCCCTCATAGAGAGCAGGGAAAGGACTTGCTTTTTCGCCTCTGCCCACTGGTTTGGAGGAAGATGTGGGAAGCCTTTTGGGGTTGGTAGTGTGTGGAAAGAAATTCTGTATCCCTGGGACACTATGTTGAGGACCCAGTGGTCACTGGTAATGATGGCCCAGGTGCTTGCATGGAAGGAGAGTTTTCCTCCTAGGGGCAAGTACAGGTGGGTAGAGGGAGGGGGTGAGAGTCATTGTGATTTCTTACCATGAGTGGGTGGCTTTGCACTCCCTGGTTTTGAAGTGGAGGAACTCCATTGTTTTTGATCTCTGCATTCCCTGTGGCTGCTGTCTGGGGGGGGGGGGTGGTCTGTTTCCCCGGGGTCTGGGCTGCTAACCTGCAGGGGGCAGGAAGGAACCAGTGTTTGGAGGGGCAATGCCTACTGAACCTGGGTGGCTTGACCTGTAGTAAATCCTTAATGGTCTGTATAGATTTAGCTTTTTCTTCCATTTTTTTAAGACCTCCTCTGCCTTGGTGCCAAATAAGTTGCATTTGTGCAAGGGTGCATCCAATAATTTAGATTTGGCATGGTCTGGCAAGGGTTGTTCCTTAAGCCAAGCATGCCTTCTAAGGACAGAACCGGCGACTGCTGCCCTGCAAGAAGCTTCTAGGGTGTCAAAACCACAGTGTAAGGGTGCAACTTGCAGAAAGCATTAACTGTTGTAATTCTATTTTCTGCAGAAGCAGGAAAGGATATTTTTGTTTGAGGAGTTCCATGGTACGTTGCTGAAATTTTAGCATATGGAACTGACAATTTAGTGCCCTGATAGCAAGAGTAGCAGAGGTGTATACTTTTTACCCCATCTGTCTAGTGCTAGGGAATTCCTATCTGAGGGGGTGGGATTCTTAGCAGAAGTTGCTTTAATGCCTTTGCTCCCTTGAGAAATAACCTCAGGGTCAGCATTAGGATTTTTGAAAAGAAATTTGTGAAAGTCAGATTTTCTGGTAGCATGAGGGAGGGTGTCAGGAGTCAAAACTAGATTCCATGAACACAACATCCAGGACAGGGGGAATGGCCAGGGGTCTGTGCTGTGGAAGGTCTAAGAATTCTATGAGTCTCTTTTTAGACAGAGTAGTCCTGACATTCCCATTGGAAATGCTCCATTAAAGTATGATGGGTTCCCCAAAGGAAAAGTCCTCGGGTGGTGAGGCTGAAGGAATGGATTCCTATGCATCACAATTGTCATAAGCAGAGAGGGGTTGCATGTCTTCATATTCAGATGCATCAGAATCATCAAACTCGTGTTCAGATAAAACTACTGGGGACAGATCTCTTTCTTTTGGAAGGGGCAGCTTGGCTTCCCTGATCAGCATTATAAGGTCGTCCGCCATTTTAAGCATTTGAGACTGAGGCAAGGAAGCAGTTGTCTGAGATTGGGTCGTCGGTTTCTTGGGAGTGGTTTGTACCCTGGGCTTAGAAACACGGTAGTTTTCGAAAGAACGGTAGATGCGAAAAAGGACCCATCCAAGGTAGAGACAACTGCAGGATCCTTAGTTGAAGAAGAGTTTTGCGGCATACCAGACTCCGAAAGGGTCTCGGTAGCAGCTTGCGAATCCATAGAAGCAGACATCAGGGGCTGCAGAAGCGCCTCACTGATAACTGGAGAACTGACGACTAGCTTAACAGAAGCGTCATTGGTAGGTTTGGACCTGTGCGGGCTGTCTCTGTCTTTATCCTTACATTTTTTGGAAGATCTGCTGTCAGATGGCTTACCAAAGCTATATCGGAATTAGAGGACTGCGAGCGAAAATATCTAGCTAAATGGGCCCGACGATCGATGTATAGTTCTGGCATTGAACAAAGCACAAAAGCAACAGCGAGGGACGTCATGAAAGTCTCAGTGTGGTATTTGCTTTCCACAGGAGAGACGATTGTTAACTTTTTCTGACATCGGGTAGAGCAAGAAAAAAGGATACCCAATGGGGTACTTGGCTTTAGAAGACTTCAGCTTCGATTTGGAAGACGAAACTCGGGTAGCATCTGACCGGCACTCATGCAAAATGCTTCTGCTTTGGTCTCCTTGGCAAGAAAAACTGATGTAATGACGTCGGCCGCCTTACTTTATACTACTGACAACCTGAAGCGACAGCAGCCGACGCAGAAATACTAAACCTCTGGTATTCAGGCCGGTCGAGGGCTACTCTGGCAGGAATAACCCAAATGTGATGACTGTGATGACTGCAAGAGTGAAACACGAAAAACATCAGGACATGTCAGATGCAGGGTTCTCAACTAACAATCATTCAGCTGTAAGAAACATGAAAAGCAAAATTAACAGTTTTTTTTATCCATGTATGTTTAGAGAAAGAGAGAATGACAATCAGGGAAACAATCTAAAAATAGAGTCTTATCTTTTTTTAATTTCAAGTAACTTATTTTTAGGGCCAGCTAAATGTTTTGTGAGCAGCAAAACAGCACACCGGTCAGCACTGTTGCCTTACAGTACTTTGATCTCTTGTTCAATTCTTGGGTACCTCACAGCACTTGTTTTTCCAGTTCAGTTATTGTTGCAGTGCTTTCTGCAGACAGCCTGCATATCCTCCTCGTGTCTGTGTGGTTTTCGCTGAATGATCTCGCTTCCCCAAGCATTATAAAGATGTACAAAAGGGAAAAAAGTGATGCTCTGAAAGGTTCATAGGTGTATGTGTATGCCATGATTGAGCGAGTTACTGCGAGTGTATGTGTGCATGCTTATATATGGAGATGGACTGGAACCCCCCATCCAGGATTAGTTTCTATGCTTTGTACCAGTTTAGTGCTGGGATTGGCTCTGGCATATCAGGACCTTAATCTAAAATAAACACATTAACACAGAATAACTTACTATGCTGTAAAGCAAAATAGACATGAAAACATGGGCTAGGATAAGGACCCAATGTGAAAGCAAATGCAGATGCATGCTATTAGAAAAAAAAATGGAAGTTTCCAAGTTAACTGCTTTAAAAATTATACTGCATCATGC
The DNA here is from genome assembly GCF_019279795.1 of Protopterus annectens. Taxonomy (NCBI): domain Eukaryota; kingdom Metazoa; phylum Chordata; order Ceratodontiformes; family Protopteridae; genus Protopterus; species Protopterus annectens. Next base: position 1,010,469,562 of record NC_056744.1, read on the forward strand.
CAAACTCACATCATAGAGTCCTGTGGCCAATGTTGTCTTACAAGCCCCCAGGACCACCATTTCCCTCATAGTGGGAGCAGGTCATGCTCACCTGCCAGTGCTTGGATTTCCTAGCATCCAAGCAACTACTTGAATCTGGATTGCCTAAATCATAAATAGGGCTGCAGCCCTTTATACCACATAGTTGGATGCAGTGGAATAACTCTTAACATCATTAGCTAAGGACTAATTTGCAAAGTGATGGCCAAAAACAAGGCTATTGACAATCCATTCATCAGGGTCTGTTTACAACTGTAACACTGTCCCTTTACCAGGGGCAAGAGAGATGAACAAATAGCCAGTCTTCTTGAACTCAAAGTCAAGTCACAAATGGCTTTTATTATCCAAGGATGCATTCTTCTCCAGGACAGCAGCCAGACTGCATGAGACCTCTGAAGGCTGGTACTGGAAAAACAGCAAATAAATTCATGGAACACTACACAGGGTTTCTAAGTAATCAAAGCTGTAGCCCACAAATCCATACTGAAAAACTTCACAGTGCAAATTGTCCAGCATGAAATTTTATAATCAGTGAAGCCAACATGACATTTAATCACCAGTGAAATGCTAATCACATAACAGATTAGGCAAACCTCCTTCAAAAAATATTTACACAAACATGGGAGAAATATGCAACTTGACCAAGAAATAACAGAGACCAAGATAAAACAGGTGTCCAAGATAGGTCACACAAAGCTGCCTGATTATAGATTGAAAAGGTGAAATGTACTTCTCTGCATAAATGGATAAACTTCTTCCACTTTACTGCATAAGTGATCTTATTGAAAGGTTACATGGAAGTTTCAAACAGTCCCAAAATATTTCCAGAAGACATGAAGGAATTAGAGGTATGAATGAAAGAATTAATTAATCACTGCAAAGCAGGCAATTATCTGGTCACATATCTGGGATGCCAACCTTCTCTCTAAAGGCTGAAATTTGAATGCCATGGGACCAGGTCTTACAGATGACAAAAGGATAAACTTTCAATTTTGTGAGATGATGAAGTTGGGGGTGCAAAGAAACTTGCCCATCCAGTTCATAAAGAACACATTGATTGTTTATCTCTTGTGCCCTGTTGAAGTAATTTGAAACTAGGAAGCGACACTGTGCCTCTTTGTCATGAAAATAACAACCGCCAAGGTGTCCCCCATGCTTGAAAGAAAGTCTGAATGCTTCTTAGATGCAACCAGACTTCTACTGGAGGACTTGTGTTGTGGCTTAGGTTTCACAGCCCTTGACTAGACCAGTCCCCAAATGACCTTGCCTATGAGCCAGTGATGCATCTGTACTCCAACAATAGGTTGGAACTAGAAACATGAATGACAGCCTGCATCTACCAGACCAGGAAGCAATAGCATGAATCCAAAACGAGGAACAAATCTGAAACTGGATGTCATTTTTTAGCCACTGTGAGAAAACTGCCTACTATAACACCATTACAGGGAGGGGATATAAAAAATGAGCACTGTGTAATGGATGTTTTACTTCACTCACAGCAGCCATTCTAACTTCAGAACCTACTCACTCCATTTTGTTAGTGCCCAATACAAACACTTACAGCACTGATGAAATAACCTTCATCATCACTGGATCCCCAATAAACATGGAATCCGGCCTCAGTTTTCACACCAGTAACAAAACTGAGTTTTCTGATGTCTCAGCCTTGCTGCCAAGTTTTCTGATGGTGAAGTGACTTATAAATATAGTTATCCTTTGTAGACTTGCACACAAGTGGATTTTCTTTTTACCCAACAACACCATTACCTCTTGCTTCAGCCTGTCCATCTTCCTTTGTGTGTTACAGCTTCATCATAAAACTTATTTTTGCACTCCGTACTCACTGTGTTCTCAGATCTAACAAACAGATCAGTACAATCTCTCACCTTCAGTTTTAAGATGTACCTTAAACTCGGCAAATTTCACCATCAAGATCCCCTGTCCTGTCTCAAAGCAACACATTACACTGTATCAACAATATTTGCTTGCTTGAAGAAACATGTAGGAAAATAATACCAATGTCATTTCGGACAAGAGGGCACCTAGGTAGACAAAGAACGCTATAAGGCTACATGAAACCACTACTAGAAGCAACTTTATCTCACTGACTAAGTATACACGTCTGGTCTTTATATATGCATGATCAATATCTGACCCATATTAACTTTCTTGGGTGACATAAGCCAGAGAACCTTGGTGGCTAGGCTTACGTAGGCCCTTGGGCCGATAGCCTAGTACCTACATAAGAACCTAGTACCTACATATGAACCTATTTATATCTGCCAGAGTAATATATATGCTGAACACATTCTGGTTTAATATCGGAGACAAAAGGAAGGCTCATTAGTAATGCAAATTCTAGCACATGTTGTAAAGGGTAAACCCTTGGCACATCTGACATCTGCAGCACTTCTTATTAGATTCCATTTGACCACATATACTGCAACTCCTTCTTGAAAAAAGAATCAGTGCATTTACCATTCCTCTAAATGTATTTCTGCAGGGGAACGTGTCATGTGGATGAAGGTAATTCTAACAAATGCAAAAACACTTGTGTTGCTCACAAACTACCTTTTGCTGACAGTAGAGTTTGCTTTTTTCTCTCTCCACTATTGTGCGACCTTGGAGTTGGTATACATAGAAAGTCTAGGGGGTGTGAGGGTGCCCTCCACATGAAGGGTGCAGGGGGACTTGGCCTTAAAAAAAAAAATAAAGAAAAATTGTAGTCTTCTCCAAAGGTAGTTTCAGTGAACAGTTTTCATTGTTTTTTCTTCCACTGACCAAAATTACATATGGCGACTCAACATAAATTCTTTCTGCAGTCCTTGTGGGAAAATAAACACTATAGACAGCAATGAGTCACCCTATGCATCCTTTTACACCCACATAACAACTGCAAGCATTTAATAATGTATCATATGATGCCAGCGGACATTTTCTTGAGACCAGTAATGCCACCCTTCCCACAAAGGATGCTGCTGCTCACCAAGCCAGCAAAAAATGGTGAACAGGCATGTCTGCCTCCTTTGAAGTTCAGCTCCTATTGATGGGAGGAGTTTCTCAAACATGTGGAGGGTGATACTAGTTAGTGACAACTCCAGATCCCGCTTTCCACAACATTATGATGCAGACATATAGTGAACATTTACACTTTCTTTTTTAATGACCAACACTGGGACCTGCCCGATGGCTCCCTTGCCTTCAAACAGTTGGCCTGCTGGTTCTCTGAAGATAGGGGGCTGGGCATCTCAAGGCTTGGTGATAGTCCTATGGTCCTATTCATTCCTGACTGGGGATCCTAATCAACCTGTCTACCCATGGCAAGAGTCAAGTGACAGGGAGTGGCCCAGGCTGCTGCACCTGCAGGTGGCCCACCCTCTCAAACGCTTAGCAACCAACCCCCTTCCCAATGGAGAACAATACACTCTGTACAAGAAATTCCCCTCAGCTTACATGGCAAAGCATGCTCACCTGGCCAACGTTCCAAAAGGCAACACCTAGAGATACCGTTAAGTGTTACTCATGTGACGAGTCACAGCTGCCTCCATCCCTCCAGGATGAGGTGGATAACTGAAGGCTCTCAGCTCCAGTGCAACAGAGGAATATTTGTCTTTGTTAAAACTGTCTGGGCCTGAAGACTCCTTGAATAACAGCAAGGTAGCAAAATGCTGTGGTATCTAGGACCTATATGGCCCGAACAGTTTACACAGCAGCCAACCTCAGCATGCTACACTGCCTAATGCACACCAGCCTTCAGGACTATTGGGACACATAAAAGTGCCTCCAGGCTGCTTTAATTAGATCCTTACTCAATGGTTCCAGGGATAGGATGGCACCTCAAGCTTCTTCCCCAAAAACTCCAACAGCTGCTTTTGGGGAAAGGACATCTATGGTTGATGCAGCTTTAAAGTGTTCCTCAAAAACATCCAGAGATGATGTGTGTGTCTGGGGAAGCTGTGGACTTCCGAACGTCTAACAGACAATGGTATCACAACTGCCAGAATTTGTATAGGATGCAGGGGATGAGGGAGTTCCAAGACCCCTACTACACATGGCTGTGAGCTCCTTTGGTGTCAAGTGTGTGATCAGAGTGCATCACACAACCTGAACGAAAGATGGAATGCTAGCCAAACATGGTGCATTGGGTTGGGGGGGGGTTGCTGGGCCTACAAGCAGGCTTTGGATCAAATCCCCTACATGTCTGCTGCTACATCTGTTTTTCAAGCTTCCACAGTATAAACATCTGTTTGAGGTTTAAATCAGTGAGATGTGAACCTTGACACAGGGTGACCAGATGGAACCTCTATGACTGAGGCCTAAGGAGTGAGAAGGAGGGGTCTGAATGGAGAGATGATAAAATCATCAGAAGGAGAGAAGTACTGCTGGAACTGAATTCATTCTCAAGTCTTGGCGAGTACCTTCACGAGGTCGACCCTGTTTTTCACAAAACCTCACCAAGATGACACCGATATACAGACTATATTTTATACATCATATATCATGGACAGAAGTAGGTTAAAAAATAAAGAAGATAGCTGAGTGCACAAGTCCCAGGATAATAAAGTATCCAATCTTGGTAGGTGCATTGGTGCCAGGACTGGAAAAAATGACAGTGTAGAATCCTCAAGACAAAGAAATATTCCTTCAATGGGGCTAGGCCAGGCACAGGGGAGGATGGAGGATGGCCCGCGGTTGTAGAAGGAAGTAGCAGTCCACAAAAACTGAAAAGTGAGCCATACAGAGCCAAACAGACAAAGAGTGGAATATTGAGGATAAGAAAGAAATTATGTGTTGTTACTATTATGCAAGAAGCCCACAATTTACAGACAAAAGATATACGAAAAGATTGGGAGAAAGAGGAAAGGAAAAATACTTCCACAAGAAAAAACTGCGAGAAGCTTCAAATAAAAATGTGTGTTCATTAATACAACAGATCCATGAAAAACACTATATAGACCAAGAAACCACTGAGGAAGTACAAAAATTTACAGAACAAAATTTAGAGATGTTTGAAGGGTATAAAAAGAAAATATGGACACGGGAAAGAAAGGAGGTTTGATATTGTGCAATATTTATGCAGAGGAGAAAGCCAATTAATCAACACAAAAAAGCAACCCTAAAGATATTTGAAGAAAAATACAGGTAAAGGCATCCAGATATGGAAAATTTCACAATAAAAAACATAGCATCACAAAGAGGGATTGCAGAACATAAGATTTATGAAGTAGAAGTTAAAAAAACTTTAAAGCAGGAAGTTGAAGTTATGGAATATTTGCAAAGTGAAGGATACAGTACAGAAAGTCTAACACAGGGTATATCACAGCATGATGGAACAACTACTCCCCAAAGTAAGGAGAAACAAGAGGAGCAGGAGACATCTGAAGACGAAATATTGACATGGGAAAGAAAAAGAGATTCAATAGGGTGCAATATTTATGTAAAGGAAAAAGCAAAACTCATGAATGCAAACAGGGCAGCACCAAAGGTTTTTGAAGAGAAATACAGGAAAAGACATCTGGATATGGAAAATTTTACAAAACAAAAAATAAGAAAACAGAGGAAAAGTATAAAGAGGATTAGTAATTGAGAAATTAAAGAAATAGAAACTGAGGTTATGGATTACCTGCAAAGTGAAGGTTTTAGTGAAGAAAATTTAACTCGTAGAAAGCACAACAGGATAAAGCAATGGATTCCCAAATTAAGGAGAAATCAGTGGAGTGGGAAGCATCTAATCAGTTGACATATGAAGATACTTTGGATCCTCCCACAAGAGGAGGCATTCAAACATTCAGTTGGAGCTATACAGCTAGGGAAAGGAAACATGCAAAAGCAACCTTTAAAGCAGGAAAGCTGTGGCACCAAGAAAACATCATTTTGAGACAAGAATGTGATATAAAAGAAGTTGAGCAAGAGGGAGTGTATAATTATTTGGGAACTGATGAAGGATAAACAAAACATGAACAAATGCAAACAAACCTCAGTAAGGAATATTTTAGAAGTCTTAAAGTAATCCTGAAAACAGTGTTGGCATCTAGGAACAAAGTTCAAGCTATAAACCAATGGTGCTTTTCTGAAAGGAGGAATCCCAATCTTCTCTCTGTGCAGTTAAGCTTTAAATTTTTGCTATTTTCATGTTTCTCTCCTTTATTGTCACGTAGCTGGCTTGATCCTCTGACACTTGAGAGTGTTGCCAACGGATATGCTCCTCAACGGAACACTGCAGGTAATGCCATATATGTCACAGCTGGCAAAATGAAGATGACAAAAGAAATCTGCATGCAAATGGGTAGCAAAGACAGAGAACTGAATTCTATACATAGAAAAATGCCTTAGCAGCTGTGCATACATGCTTATGTAGGTGCTGTTATTACACAGTGCAATAGCACAGGCACAAGATATTAACGAATGTGGAATTTTACAGAAATGCTAAATTTTGATTGGTGGAGAGAAAACACCTACCCCCTCAAGGACAGTCCTCATATTACATTGCCCGAAAATGAATGTTAATTTGTTGTAGTAATACAAATGTAAATAAAGCTGGCCAGTGCAGGCACTGCTTTGTTTTCCCTTAATGTGGAGAACTAGAAAAAATGCTTGAGATACAAAAAATACTGTCCTGTCGCCATTCTGAAACTGGTGAGAACTTCAACACTATCTACCTTATACCTAGAAAAGAATGGCTTATGTTTATAAGACAAATGTGAATAATTTACTTCAGACATAAAAAATAAGCCCTTACACCTAATCAAACTTGTTTTTCACAAAAACATGCAATATCACATAAAGTAACATACATACTTCCAAGTTCTAGGAATAATTTGCATCATCCACAACTAAATATGAAAAATTTAGAGTGGTGTATCCAAGCAAAAAAAAATTATCAAATTATTTATGTTATAATTAAATAACATCAGGAAAAACAAAGAAAAAAAAAGTACCGCAGACCTTCTGTATTTCTTATTGTTAATGAACCCTTAATCCAGTGTGGACATTACAATCACTAAACTTAAATACAAACTCAATTTTTGTTACACTCCGTTAATCTGAAAAGGATAAACAAAACTGAAAGAAAAATTATAGGAATATTTGTACCTTTAAGGAACAATTATTGAAAACAAAAGGAAAACGAATTAAGAAGAAAACCCTACATTTTATATGCTGGTCTCAATAACCTCAATTACAGTTGTGACAAAATCTGCTCACAGATACTGCTTTCAGAAGTGTGTGCAGCTCAGTCCCCTGACCTTATCTAAAAATTTGAAATAAAGTCTGCCATTGGGAATGCATATGTGCTGTAAATTCCATCTGACTGTTAGTCCAAAACGTTTGTAGAGTAGGGAAGAAGTTAAACACATTGGGCAAACCGAGTTATGATAGCTAGGCCATTCTTTTGCAAAGTACTGTGGAAAAGGTAAGGAGGTCATAATGGTGCTGTATAGCGCTGACTTACTAAGACTCCAAGGACATGTACAATTACTTAGTTTGTTTGCTAAAGTTGAACAAAAACACATTTGAAGGATACCATGCTCATTTAATTTATTTGTTGTAATTATCAGAAAAAAAAATTACAACAGGATCTAGTATTTTTAAAGAGGCAATTTTTTTGTAACAACTTGCTATACAACCTCAATTTATCGAATAAATTAAATTTAAGTGAAACATTCAAGATCTTGAAAACTTCACTAACATCAAGTCGTAAACATGTTTTATTTAGCTGAAAACAACTTATGAAGCAAGCTAACCAGAGCTCATTTGAATGTTAGGAACAGTATTTTTTAAACAAACAAAGATTACCACTCCAGATCTTGTGCTTGTTTTAGAAACTGCATTAAAGGAACAATTCAAAACTAAGACAAGATGGCATAATTTGCTTTGCCTAGACTATAACTAAGCAAATCAGCACACACCTGCGCGTGCACACACACAAAAGAATTGGAGCTCTCAATTTTCAGTCCCATGCAAAAGTTCACATGAGGCAAACGTACAGTCTGAAGTTCAGATCAGTGTATCATTTTGTTTAAATTTATAAACTTCTTTAAGGCTATTTGACCTAAGGTGTTAAAGCTTACTCCCCCAACACTCTTTAACAAGGACTACTAAATTGTTTTATTTTAACTGAAATGGTCTGCCAATCGATTTATCAAACCACATCTGTCAAAGTAAGATTTTCTGTGCAAAAGGGAATGGTGGCACTCTTCATCAGATGCTAAATATAATTACAGAACATCAGATGCTAAATATAATTACAGAACATGTCAGCACAGAGTTTTATCACTTTTAAAAGCACACAAGTTTATTTTATCTCCACAGACAATGCATACATATTAAAAAAAAGTATGTCAAAAGTATGAAACTCAATTCCTCTCTCTCTCTAAAACAAATCAGTAACCTAAACCCATTTAAAACTCAAATAAAGCAGTACCTTCTGAGCTCATCTCCTGGTTAAACCAACTTAGCACAGTATATCTTAAGAGTGAGAACTCAAACTACTACTTCCAATAAGAAAACAAGGTCATACTTCATGTGAATTCAACTTTCCGTTTCCTCATCCTACTCTGGTCTTTTCATCTCTCTACTTTTTTTTTTTCATATGACATCCTTACAGTTTACCAGCCTTCATTCTGCTCCTCCTCTCACCTATAATTCTCAGGGTTTCTAACCTACAGTTTTTCTCTTTTCTTTTCTCTAGGTTTTTTTTTTCATCTTTCCTGTATTGTTTTCTCTTTTTTACTCACTTCACCTCAGGCTAAGTGGTCATATGGAAGTCAGATGGCTGGAAGACAAGGGGGAAAGAGATGGTAAAAGAAAAAAATACTGAATCCTACTTATGGCCGTCACTTTAAAATTGATGAAAGTATTATATTTTATAAAACGACGAACATAAACACACAAAGAAGTCTAATGGTCCCTAATAAGTCAGAATTACATAAAAGATAATGGGACTAAGAATTTCTTCAGCTAATGACAAAATGATCCATTAGAACAGTGGTCATTAAATGAAAACAATTATATTAATAAATAGCAAATATAGTTACAGTTTTCTTTAAGACAGAGCATTACTGAACCTAAAAACCTTAGTGATGGCAGCAATTCAGTAAAGAATCGGAGATTATTCAAAAATCAGTGCAGTAATTTCATTACAATAAACCATGCATTGTTTTTATTGTTTTAAATAGGAGTTGAGAACAGATTATTTACAATGCTAAAATTTAGTTAAAATCTGTAGACATCTCTCAATGTGAAACTCTGTCTTACTTCTAAGAAAAGGATGCACCTTATACCTGTGAGCCTGGAATTTCTCTGTGGAAGGCTTCTGTTGTTGCATCCACTAGTGCAGTTAATGCATAATACTCTGGTGAGGACTCCTCAACTGCTTGCTCTATGTCAAGGTTGATCCCATCCATAAATTGCTTCTTTGCCAGCTCTACTTGTTTAGTAACCCAGGCATCTCGTCTAGAGTCGTCAAGAATTTCTTTCAAAGAAACATCGCCTACAGAAAAGACAAAGTGAACTTGTTTGTGGAACTATATACACACACAAGATACACCTCGGAAGGTTTAATACTGTGCCAGAATTTACAAAATGCATCAGAAACACTCATCCATCACTGCACCCATTTGTGCTACATATTTTACTGAGAGAGAGGAATGCACAGTTGACTACCCTACATCTGATGTGTAGAACATCACCCTACCAGGAACCTCACAAATTCAGTTTCTATACATACATTACATAGTTACATACACATACAGTTACATACACAAATGCACCACACAAACATAGAGCCCCAACTGTTGAAAATACAAGACAATATAGGCACATGAAAGCTAAAGCAATACATGTACATACACAAGTATGGATGCATGTGTAACTAGATGTCCTTTAATCAAAAATCAAACCATTTTTTAAACATGCTTATGTGGTTAGGTGCTGCTATTCCCCAGCCCCACATACAGGGCTTTGCCATCTACACACACTTATAACAAACTCTTCACTCTCACAAGCACACAGAAACTCACGCTACGCTTATCCCATAGACACAAGAAGTTCTACCACCTCAACCAATTACAGTCACACAATCATAACACCTTACTAGTACAATGAACCAACATTCAGTTTACACAACTTCAACAATCACCTTCTGACGCAAAACAAGTCGACATAGGCATACAGTCATTAAATGCACTGTGTGTATGCATAAAGTATATTCTTGGTGATTTTCTACTCCACCTCTCAGCATGCCCCTGGTGGCTGACAAAAGTACCTGCTTCACTGCCGTGACAGTCTATGCCCTTCTGTGAAATGTGCATGTTCTGACACACATGCTCACAGGCATTATCACAGGCTTGGAACACCAAGCCATGTTCCCTACTCCTTCAGCCTCTGCAGTTATGTAAACCTAGAACCCCTAACTGTCCTCCCACTCAACCTGGGGGCAGGGACCACTCCCCCCCCCCAGGATGAGTAATCCAGTGAGAACCACGTACCCCCCCCCCCGCGTCAGCTACCCAGCTGTTTAAAACCAAAGGCACAAGAATGTGGAAAAGTACACAATAATGTCCAAACCACAGCAAATACTGGAGAAAAAGATATGACAGTTTTGTACCTACCATAAATGTAGATGTTCGAAGATCCACATTGCTGCAGTCCTTACACTTGGGTAGTCCGCTGTCCTCGGTCGGCCCGAATATCAAAGTATTAGGCTGACGTCGGTCAAGGCGCTTAAGACTGACATCAGGACGTCAGGGTACAAATGCGCATGACCGACGTCATATCCTCAGTCTTTTCTTGCCCCAGATGTCAGAAGACCCTAAACAGAAAGGTCAAAACCAAAAGACAGCAAAAAACAACCAACCACCCTTGCACTAATCATATGAACAATATATACAATATGTACAATATTTACAACCCAAACCACACAACCGCCTCTAATAACAGAGGGAAGGAGGGAGTAAATTGGACTGCAGCAATGTGGATCTTCGAACATCTACATTTATGGTAGGTACAAAACTGTACTATGCTCTTCATCTCACATTGCTGCAGTCCTTACACTTGGGTAGAATCCCAAAGCAGAGGTAAGGGAGGATGGCAAAACTATAAAGTAGTAGGAGCTGCCAAAATGCCCTGTAAAATAGCAGCGGCAAACCCAGCCCTAGATTTAGAGTAAAGTGGAAGGTGGTAATGCTTAGAGAAAGTATGCACTGAACTCCAAGTAGCTGCCTCCAAAATATCTTTAGTTGCCACCCCCCTTAAAAAAGCTGTAGAAGTGGCAGTAGCTCTAGTGGAATGAGGCCTAATCCCAGCTGGAACCTCTTTACCATGATGGGAATAACAGAAAGCAATACAAAACCCAATCCACTTAGAAATAGTTTGTTTTGACACAGGCTTGCCCTGAGAACCCAAAGCAAAAGAAACAAACAATTGCTGAGACTGCCTGAACCCTTTAGTTCTGCTCAAATAATATCGTAACTGCCTGTGTATATCCAAGGTGTGCAAAATCTTTTCCCCTTTATTTTGGGGGTTTGCATAAAAAGTAGGCAAATGAATAGTTTGGTTTAAAGCCACACTAGAAACCACCTTAGGCATAAAGGAAGGATTAGTACGTAAAGATACCCTATCCTTATGGAAAATTAAGAAAGGCTCAACTGCCATAAGGGCCTGTAATTCAGAAACCCTTCTCGCAGAGGTAATGGCCAACAAAAAAGCAGTCTTCCATGATAAATATTTCAACTCGGCAGTAGCTGCAGGCTCAAAAGGTTGTAGTGTGAGTTTCTCCAACACAAAATTGAGATCCCAAGCAGGAGTAGGAGCTCTACGCGGGGGTCTTATATTCTTTGCCCCTCTAAGGAATTGCTTAAACAAAGGGATGAGAAAACAATGGTGGATCACAGTCATAGTGAGCAGAAATTGCTGCAGCATGAATCTTAATAGAAGAGAAGGACAATCCTTTGTCCAGTAACTCAGCCAGATATTGAAGAGCCACACTTAAATTAGGCTTAGCAACATCAAATTCCTTTGCTGCACTCCAAAATAAAAATCTCTTCCATTTATCTGCGTATACTTTCCTTGTACTAGGCCTTCTGGCCTCCAAAATAACATTCAAAACTTGCTGCGGAACCTGAGACCCTCCAGGGTTTAAAACAGAATATGCCAGGCTGTTAGGTGAAGAGAGTGAAGTTTGACATTGAGTAAATGACTGTTCTCTTGAGACAGCAGGTGAGGAATCGAAGGCAAAGGCCATGGAGGCTCCCGAACCAGACTTCTCAGTAATGGGTACCAGTGCTGTCGAGGCCAATCTGGAGCTATTAGAATCATCTTTGGCTTGTCCTGTCTGACCTTTAGGAGTACCTTTGGGAGGAGAGGCAAAGGTGGAAAGGCATACACATGAAGATTGCTCCAATTGAAAGAAAGAGCATCCACTTTCCAAGCTGTGGGATGAAACCTTTTTGTGCAAAACTTTGGCAGCTGGTAGTTTAGTGGAGAAGCGAACAGATCTATGTCTGGAGTTCCCCATAACACTGTCAATTTCTGAAATACATGAGGATCCAATTTCCACTCGTGGGGATCCATCATTCGTCTGCTCAACACATCTGCTAAGGAGTTCTGTGCTCCCGGCAGAAACCTTGCCTGAAGATTGAGCTGTAAACTGAGAGCAGTCTCCCACAAAATCATTGCTTGCCTGCATAGAGGATAAGAATGTGTTCCCCCTTGCTTGTTGATGTACCACATGACAGTTGTGTTGTCTGTTAGAACCAACACCTGCCCTGGAAGAAGTAAATCCTTGAAAGCTATTAATGCAAATTGGACTGCTAACATCTCCTTCAAGTTGATATGTAGATGTTGTAGTCTGGCAGGCCACTTGTCTTGTATCCACTTTCCATTTAGATGAGCTCCCCAAGCTTTGTCTGAGGCATCTGTCGTTAGAATCTGACTCGCCTCTGGCCGGGTCACAGAGAGTCCCTTGTTTAGGAGAGTCCCTTGTTTAGGTGACATTCCTGAGCCCACCACAAAAATTCCTTTTGAATGCAAGGTATTATCTGAATGACAGTGTCCATGTCTTGGCAGTGCTGTGTCCATACATTTTTGAGATACCATTGTAGCTTCCTCATATGCAGTTTGGCATTGGGAAGCACCAGAATACAAGATGCCATGAACCCCAAGGCTTGAAGGACTGTCCTTGCAGTCAGCCTGGACTGATGAGACAATTGATGGAAGTAAAGGGAAAGATTCTTTTGTTTGTCCGGGGTCAAAAAGGCCATCTGGGATGCTGTATTCAGTCTCACACCCAGAAAGCACATGTCTTGAGAGGGTACTAGACTGGACTTTATTTCGTTCACAGAATACCCTAGGCATCTTAGCACTGCTATCACGTATTGCAAATGATGAAGAAGCTCGTCCCTTCCTTTGGCCAGAATCAGGCAATCGTCCAAATAAGGATAGATCTGTATTCCTTTTAACCTGAAGAAAGCTATCACTGGAGCCAGAACCTTTGTGAACACTCTGGGCGCAGTAGATAAGCCAAAGGGCAATGCAGAGAACTGATAATGAGAAGTCCCAGCTCGAAAACGCAGATACTTCCTGCAACTGAGCCTGATAGGAACATGAAGGTAAGCTTCCTTGAGATCCAGAGTCACCATCCAGTGATCTTTGCCCAGCAGAGGTAAAAGCTGTTGTAACGTCAACATTTTGAACTTGGGAATGTCCAGATAAGTGTTGAGGATAGATAAATCCAAAATTGGTCTCCACGTGTTCCCCTTCTTTGGTACTAGGAACAGGCGAGAATAAAATCCTAGGCCTACTTCTGGCAGAGGGACCGGCTGTATGGCCCTATTTGCAGCAGCAGAGAAATTTGTTTGTGAGCCTCTATTCTTTGCTGAGGAGGAACGTCTGGCATGCCTTTGAAAGGAGGCAAGGTATGGAAATAAAACCTGTAACCTTGGTGTATAATATCCAATACCCATCTGTCCTGGGTAATTAAACTCCAATTTTCTTTGAAGAGTGCCAACCTTCCTCCCAAAGGTGCTGCCAGACAAGAAGGCTCTGGCAGCTGAAAAGGTAGGTCATTGGGCCTGTTTACGAAAGGACTGGCCCTGCCCTCACCCGAAGACTGTGCAGGTGAACTTCCTGTTCTAGGTCTGAAAGAGCCCTGAGCTCTACCCCTACCACGTCTAGATCTTCCCCTAGACTGTGAATCATAAGAAGGGTACGTCCACCCCTTAGCAGGCCAATTCCTACTAAACTTCGGAGGCTGAACTTGCAAAAAATCTTTAACAGTCTGCATAGACTTAGCCTCGTCTTCCATTTTCTTTAAAACTGCCTCCACAGGAGAACCAAACAAAACATCAGACTGTAAAGGAGCATCTAAAATCCTTGTCTTAACATGGTCAGATAAGTTCTGATCCCTCAGCCAGGCGTGCCTACGAAGAACTGACCCAGTGGCAGCCACCCTAGACGAGGCCTGTACAGCATCAAATCCACATTGTAAAGAATGCTTACCCACCTGTTCAGAAACATGTACCAAATCTTGTAATTCTTTACACTCAATGCCTTCCGCCAGAGCATCTACCTTAGACTTCAATTGAGAAAGAAGATAGTTTTGATATTTCAACATGTGAAACTGGCAATTCAAAGCCCTCATAGCTAAGGTGGAAGAAGTATATACTTTCTTTCCCCATCTATCCAAAGCTCTGGCCTCTTTATCTGGAGGAACCGGATTTTTTACCACAGAGGCCTTGACACCCTTAGGTCCCTGACTAACTGTTTCTGGGTCCGCCCTAGGACTCTTATACAGATATTTATGTGCTTCAGGCACCCTGTAATACCTGTCCGGTTTAACAGGAGCAGGAGGCAAAGAATCAGGATTAAGTGAAGCCTCTGCAAACACATCTTCCACAACATCCAGAACAGGAGGAATAGCCAAAGGCCTATGCTGGGGTAAAAGCAAAAATTCCCTAAGCCTTTTCCTGGAATCAGAGAAGTCCTGACCTTCCCATTTAAAATGTTCCCTCATAGAATGAAGAGTCTCTGAAAAAGAAAAATCCTCTGGAGGAGAAGCAGAAGGAGTAGAATCATCCACATCAAAATCAGAATAAGGAGAATACTCCTGCAAGTCTTCAGCCGAAGACTCTGAAACATCCGAAACCTGCTCAAAACTCCCCAACTCTGGTTCCACCCTAGGCCTCTTATCAGGAGGGCAAAGAACCTCTAATCAAAGTAATTAAATCTTCTGCCATTTTGAGCATGTGCTTCTTGGGCACAGATCCTGAAGAACTAGGAGTGACACCAACAGAAGCTAAACCTGGCCTGCCTCTGGGAGAAGCCTTGGAAACAGAAGGAGAGGGCCTAACCACCCTAGGAAGGGAGGGGAGTACAGTAACCTGAGAAGCCCCTTCAGCCTGATCTGCCTCCTGAGAGGCCACATCCTGCAGTATCAAAGTCTCCCCCTGGGACTCCAAAGAAGCCTCCGGTGGAACCACCGGTTCCACTGACGCCTCAAAGAACCGGCGTCAGTGCGGGCGACTCTTCTGCCTGGGTTTAGCTGCTTTGTCTTTGCGCTTCTTCAAAGAAGTGGGCGGAGCATCCGGCGGCATATTGTAATTGCACCGCTTCCGAAGACCAACCTGGCACAATCTAACCTTCGCTTAATAGTGCGCTTATTAAACCTAGCACAAAAGCGACACCCAACAACGTCGTGCTCAGGCCCCAAACAAGGAATACACAAAGTATGATAATCTCTATCGGTATCTGCTTCCCACAAGAAATACAGTTATTCACTTTTCTGACATCCGGTAAACCACTGAGGCAAGAAAAACTAAAATATTCCCCACGGGTACTTAGCCAACTTTGACTCGGTCTGAAACTCCGAATTGAAAAATTTCAGAACGCCGAACGGCACTTGCAACGCTGCTTCTGCATCGGACCATGCGGCAAAAAAGACTGAGGATATGACGTCGGTCATGCGCATTTGTACCCTGACGTCCTGATGTCAGTCTTAAGCGCCTTGACCGACATCAGCCTAATACTTTGATATTCGGGCTGACCGAGGACAGCGGACTACCCAAGTGTAAGGACTGCAGCAATGTGAGATGAAGAACATCCAGACTTTAGCATAAATTTTATTACACCTTTGTCAAGAGACTTCCTCAAAATAAAAATCAGCTCACACTCACCTCATATATACACAATTTATACAACTAAACAATTAAGCCATCAAATTAACATAATAAAACCTCCTACATACTTCTAACCAATGCTATAAAACGTTTATAAATGTAAACAATCTGTTTAATTAAATATTAAACTTTCAGTCTTCTTTCCTTCAGAAAACACTTTTACATTAACGTTTTCATGGCTTTATATGCATTTAATCTCATTCGCATTTGGCTTCAACGGTTTCCAACTTATTTTTATAATTCCTCTCTCTTAAATCACGTGGGAGACATTCAATGCAGAAAACAAAAACTTCTTACAGCTGGAACAAGTTGCTGAATGTTTATATAAAACAACATTACTGTCTGACTTTTATGCTATAAAGGTGTTACTTAATATGCATAATGTAAAAATAACAGTAGCTTCAACATTGCTGGCAATATCTAATTGTTTGGATACAAACAAATACAGCTTTGGATTAGAAAGTAGGTGTAGACAGGGTGCCAAAATGCTGCTAAAAATGCAACCCCCCCCCCCCCAAAAAAAAATTGTACATGTTTATTTACAAAGACAGCACAACTCAATACCCAAAATAAAGCTGTAAAACACAGTAAATAAAACAAAGTGGAATAAAGGGCAATAGTCCAACAGCATAGACTGCTGCAACCCGCATTTAAAGTGAAAGCCAAAGTTTCTACCACTCCTTTTTTTATGAAGCGCTGCACTCAGTAATCATTGAAGTGAAGTCTGTGCCTCATATTCCAATGCTAGGACTGCCGTTTCTCCCCATTTTGCCGATTAGTTCCCAGCATAGTCCAGCAAGTGGTGCTGTACCTCACTGAAGTCGCTGTGTGATATCGGACTGACAGTTTTAGGAGTTATTCAGCCTCTTCACTACTTGTTGTATTGAGATGTCCATAAGATACCACACATAGTAACTACTGGTTATGGTTTTTATGGCCTGATTTCTTTTACAATTTGGATCATAATCTGTATACCTTGACAATATTTTTTGGAAGTACATGTACAGGAAAAAGATGCCGGAGAAGTCATTTCTTTACTGACAGTGTGTCTTTGTTGCTTTGCGATATGACTTGGCATTGTGAATTGGATACATTGTTTGAAATTTTTTAAGCGTGTTGTCTCCCTCCCTGTGTGATGACCATCAGACCCTTTCTCAGTCAACTGGCTCATTCAATCCCTAAACAAGTAACACGTCTAGGATTTGGAGAGCAATGGGCATCAGTGAGGGTGTGTTATTTAGTCCTTTGATTGAAGTACCCCACACAGGACAGCACTGTCCCCACTAACGCCAGCACTCCCATGGAGTCTCTGTTCTCCTCCACAGATCCAACCACAGGAATGCAAATCCCAGACATGCATTCCTGCAACCCCACCCAGGGGAGGAAAGTAAGTAAATGTTGGTTATATTTTGTAGAGTTCATTTTTTGTGATGACAGCTCTAAGTATTAATATAAAAAGATCCACTGCCTAGTAAATACACACATGCTGATCATGTGGGTTTGGCAACTTAATCTTATTCTAGTGACCTCAACAAGAAATGAATCCTTCCCTCTCAGAACACATAAAACTGTCTGGAATGGGATAAGTTCAAACAGTCTCATCAACTCATCCCTCTGGAAAAAGGTTGGGGGATTTCTGGTTATATCAAGGTTTGCACACACTGCACATTATGGATACTTCTATGCAGCTTGGAGCATGGTCAGTAATGTAATTAACCCCCCCCCCCCCATATTTTGACTTGTATAATATATACCTTCATCAAGACATGGCAACCAAAGAGGGTAAGGCCATGTTTCAGTTTCTTCAAGGAAGGCCTTGGGATTGACTGATCATATCATCATACTTGGCTGTACCCTATCCTAGCAGTTGGCTTTTAGCACCTTTAAGCTCCCAGGTTCTCTACCCTACCTAGCTTCTAACATCTTAAATTCCTGGATTTAGGAGATGGCTTTGGTTGATTTCAGTACTTCTAGGCAGTCTAGACAACCAGACTATACTCATTTTACCAAGGGAAAAGCTTGTCCAGATTTGACTGATAACCACTGATAAGCCAGGAAGGCAGCAGCTGTGGCAGCTGATGAACAGCTGATGAACTGACGGCCCAGACCTGAGAAGAGTTTGGTGCATCCATGAAGAATGAATTTTGGATGAGCCTCAAAAAAAAGACACAAAAGAATGTTATCAAAGTTGATCAGCAAGAGTGGAGAGATGGAATAACTTTATTGGGGACATCACAGACAAGTGACAAAACACTGAGGAACTCCTGAAGCTGGTGAACATGGCCTCCTCTGTGACGTTACTGCCAGAAGCAGATGGCAGAATGGTATCAATTTTAGTATATACATTCTACTGTGGCAAGACTGCAGTAGCTATGTGATCTGGTTGGAAAGGATGAAGGTAATGAAAATGTTGGGTTGTCAAAGTTAAATTCCTCTTCTAATCCAATACTTCCATGACCGTACTTCAGGGCAGGCAAACTAAGATACTGGTGCTCATTTTCAGAAAGAGGGACAGAATGGTTGTGTTACAAATTACAGTGGGATCATACTCCTCAACCTTCCTGGAAATCACATGCCACGTTACCGGAAAGGAAACAAAACAATCTAATAGTTCAGCCTCCGATTCAGAAGTAGCAGCATGTTTAGCCATGGAAGAGAAGATCAGCTCTTTGTCTTTGCACAGACACTGGAGGCATCATGGACGTTTGCCAATACTTTCTACATGTGCTTTGTGGACTTGCGAAGCATATGGCTATGCACCTCACAATGACCTCAGAGATGTACTCCAACAGAAGGGGAATCTCAGGGCCATGCATGCCATTTGGTCCCGGTATTCCGGAAGCAAACATTGCATCCTCATTCTTGGGATTAATTTGAATACATTCAAAGGGATGCAGTACTCTGGCAAGTGCATGTCTCCACTCCCCTTCTGTTAATGATTTTCACAGATGGGATGCAAAGTTGAAGCGAAGGTCTGGATAGTATCCAGTTTGGGGCTAGGACGATGTAATCTCTTGTTTTTTGCAGATGATTTCTGATTAGCTTCAAGTGACTGATCTCTAGCGCACAAAAGGTGTAGTTCACTACTGAATGTGAAACATGGGGGATAACAACTTTCAAAACCACAGGTCATGTTTTCCAGAAATGTTTGCCTTCCCTCTGCATATGCGGCATCAGGGGACTGACCAGTGCATGCATGCAGCAGCTGCAGCATGGCAGCCAGAGCACTGCACTGTGGTGAAGCGACAGCCCAGTCACAGGATGAAGCTCCCATTTACCAATCAGTATGTCCCCAAACTTACCTATGGTCATTAGCCTTGGGTAGGGACTAAAAGGATGATATCATCGATACAACAGGCAATAAAACAAACAGATATAAACATTCTATGTACATATGTAATCAGTCAAAATAGTTCACAGGTGAAGAAAACAAAAACAGTATCATCAGTATGGTAAAAATCCTGATAACGTGCTTAGTGATCATTTTACACACATGGGATACAGAGTACCATATTTAAAGATAAATCAAGCTTGCTGCTCTTGACACTTTAGACCAGTAATTAGTTTTGCACCGTGAGTCTCGCAGAAGACAAAATAATCTCAAGAGAAGTACTATTCCAATTATAAACCAAAATAAAATGTTTAGTGGAAAGATTTTTGTCCAAACAATGTTTGAAATGCTAAAGATTCAAAGTGTTTCAAACTTCATCTTCTGATGGTCTAACCTATAATGCTTTTGGCATAGACTTGAAAGGGCATAAACAATTTACTACTTCATCATTGGGAATCATGATGCAGTTAGGATCCATGAATGTGAAAGGGGAAGATATTTTTCTGCTGTCTCAGCTGTAACCACTTTATAACCAGGAACTGAAAGAGCAGTGGAAGAACTGTCAAAAGGGTACACACATGGCAGCCAGCAACCAGACCAAAAAGGAAATATTACAAAGTAGAACTTACAGAACACAGACAGACTAACTGAAAACCCTGATGAGCACACTTTCTGCACTAAAAAGTCTGCAAAATTTGGCAATACAAATGGGGGGGTGGGTGGCACAGAGTGCTACAACAGCAACAACTGTCGGTTTCTGTGCATGGTATACGTAGAGGCCTTGGGGATGGCTTGAAACAAGCATTCACGAAATGCAAATTTTCAGTAGGAAAAATATATATGAAATTGATTAAATAAAGCTATTTATGGGGGAACCAGTTTATCAAATTATGTAATGGATACTGACAAATTAGCTACGGTACTGCTTAGTGTAAAGTAACACTTTGCCACAAGCTGCATCCTACTTCAGAAACAAGGAAGATGAAATAAAAAGCTCAAATCTGAGTAGCTCAACAGTAGAGAATTTGCCTTTAGAATCTATGCATCTTGCAGCACTATTTCCAGACCAGGTAGTTGGGTTCATTTTCCAATACAGCATAAGGTGAAGGGTTCCATTCCTGAGTGTGCCATCCTTTGGATGAGATGCTGTATCACGGTCCCGGTCCCAGCTACCAGACTTGGTGGTAGCCCAAGTGGTTGTCAAACATCTCCTGGCACACAGGGATTCTGGCACACTGGCCAAATATCTCCTTGACCGTATGAATACCACCACAGATCTCACCTGAAAAGTGGCCACTGGCCTAGTGGGACTAGCCCTAGTTAACAAAAGTATAGTGTAGTTGAAGGAGAAGGACAAAATCATGACTATTATGACAAAAGGCTCTGGTGATAGTTAACACTGAACAAAAGCTGATGGGGCTGATTTCTCACTTGATTTACATATGTCATGAATGCAAATTTTAAAAGGTAACAAAATACCTAGAGTTATACCTAGCTATTTAAATATACGGACCATAGCAAGAGAGATACCAAGGGCACTTTTTACTTAGGGGGAGTGGGGTACTGCAGCTTCCTGATCTTGTGGTCAGACATTCAGTAGGTCTTTAAAGGGTCTGCCGGCTCATCTCAATTGTCCAGATTTTCGGCTCGCATTTTTGGTCTGTTCCTCATAAAATTTTTGGTCTTCTGGCAAATCATTGAGGAATAAAGTCACTAAATAACGAGAGTCATTTAAGCTTTAGACTTCATATCCTTCAGAAAATGCATGCGAGCACAAAACCTTTTATTCTAGCAACTTTCTATAAGAGCAATACTGTTAACCAAGGTTATGTACTATGCAAAACTCATATCCAATAAACAGGATTTGATACTCGCTCTGACTAACAAATATGGGGTAGATTTTGTACTGGCCTATTTAGATTAGTCCAATGGCCTTATTTTGATGAAAGCAACATGAAAAATACAAACAGTAACTGAGCTACTGAAAAATGACATGGGACCATTTATTCCCACCTCTAGTCCTCACACTCAATAGCTATAAAAATTTAAATCCCTGACGTATTAGAACTAAGGGACTGTAAACCTGAGCACCTTATCCTTAAAAAAAAAAAAAAAAAAAAAAAAAAAACAAAAAAGCTCCTCCCTGAAAGCCTAAATAGCACAATACTGAAATACTGACTATGGTACTGATAAATTAAGATCTGCCTGGAAATGGATTTACAAATAATTCCATCCATTACTATGCCACACCTGGAAAAAGAACTTCTGGCAATATCCATTTTTGGCACAAAAGATACTGCTACCCTACTAGCACTGAAAACTAAATTCTGAAGCTGAACAACATGCAAAGCTACTTCGTGGATAAGTTTTTTTTTTCTTCTTCTCAAAGGAGACAGAACAGTCACTCCGGTGAGCAACAGAAAATGGTACATCATATATTGGCATGAAAATGACACTGAACACAAGAAACAAACCATCTAAAGTCCGTCCGACTGATCCACATCTTCATTTTATTTGGAAATGTTACAAATAAGGATCGAAGTACACATTACAAAACACATGTGGCCAAATTAGGATTAACAGACTAAAGCCAATCTGGCTTCATTACAGACATGTCTTTCTAAACTGCTAGATGTCTCCTACTTTAACACATTGGAAAACAAGAAACAGGCACTTGACAGTCCAGTAATAAAGGTCAGCCAGACGCATCACTAAAACAGAGATATGCCGATTTGCTTTGACCGGGTAATTTATGGCATTTTCAGTTTTATAAATATACAATATGTCAATCAGGGCAGAGTTATTTACATCCAGGTAGGCTGGGCAGAGACTGCAACAGATAAATTGACAAAAGCCAGAATAAAATGATAACAGGTTTTAAATGCAAGTCCTTTAAACAAATCTCCTTTTGGTAGGATGCAATAAATAAGACCTGTTTAGGACAGTGTTGATAAGAAAATATTTGACAAAGTGTATGACTCCCATGTGTGCGTGTGCTTGTGTGTATATTTACAATTATTAATATAAAACAAACGTGCACACATAATATATACTGTTAATAAATATGTGCTTAATTAAGACCCATTTTGTTCGCTGACCAATTCCACTGAAACATTCAAACATCTCAAGGTTATGCATTATGTGAACTTATAAAAAATCTTTATGGTGATTTGGGGGTAGTACCTAGCAAAAAGGGGGGTTAAGAGTCTTGGTCTCCCTACATCATCTAGAGTTGTGAACTAATATTATATACATATATTTTTTTTTATATAAAATGCAGCAGAACGATATGTCATTGAATGGTCTTGACGAAAGGTACCATATCCATATACATTACAGATATTGCTAAAGCGTACAGACCACAGACTGACAGAACCATAATCCAGTTAAAACTCATAGTAGCTTTAGTCATTAAACAATACAGTTAAATCACAAAACCACTCAGGCAACTCAAGAGGTTAGGTGCAAACCTCTATGCCACCCAATGGCTAGCCAACTGGCTCACAGACAGGACCCAAGAAGTTGGAATTGGGGAGTCCACCCCTACAAAGAGGCCAGTCACAACTGCAGTCCCTCAGGGATCAGTCCTTGGACCACTCTTTTTTGGCATTTAATTCTCAGCAGTTAAGGCCAATGTCAGTGGTCTCTGGCTGACTAAATCTAAAGAGTATTGCAAATTAGAAGCAGTCATTGAATCCCACATTGACACAAATGTTCTATAGGAGGAGCTGATAGACTAACAACTGGTGTCAGAGCCACTGACTAAAACTAAACGCCAAGAAATGCATAACAGTATCCTTTGGGAAGTCATCCATCCCTGGTAACTATCAAATTGACAATAGAGTTGACCCAGTAAGTCAGGGACGCAGGGACCCACATGTGCCTACAGTAGTAAGGAAATTATTCTAGGTTGCCCAACTTATAAACAAAGGTATGGCATCCGAGTCCAAGGAAGTCCTAGTTCCACTGTATTCGGCATTCATCAGACCTATCATTGAGTAAAATGCCCCCTTTGGTATGTACCTAACCAGGCATATCCTACAATTGGAACGTCCACAGAGATTTCTCACTAAAGTAATACAGGGTGTAAGCAAAATGTCCTATGCAGACAGCCTCAAGGCCCTGTCCCTGTATTCTGACTCCTACAGGCTTTTGAGAGGAGATCTATGCCTGGCATACAGGGCATTGTCAGACTTCACTCTAATAGACCTCCTGCCTATCCACAAAACAAACAGAACCAAAATTACCCATTTTAAAAAACGTAAAAGTTTGTCTGTGATACAAATAGGACCTGCTGAACAGACAGGCATGTATCCCAGTGGCTACTTCATCTGTGGAACAGGCTCCTCATCCACGTGAAGCAGAGTTTCTCCCTAACCCAATTCAAGTGCAACTTGGACAACTGGATGGGAAACTGGAAATTCATCCCTGGTTTTGCACCTATGTTTCTAATGGACACAGGTAACCTATAAATGGTTCATCTCCCAGGCCCATGCTGAGAGATTTGGTATGCATGGCTATGGTTAAGAAGTTATTAGCCTAGTAAACACCTATGAACAAGTTATCAACCAACAAGAATAAAATCTACCCATCATTTTTAAGAAATAAGACAAGAAATATGCTATTGTTTTTAAAGACACTGTAGTACAATGAATATACATTAGGAAATGAAAGCACATGTCATACCTTTCTTATTATCCTCAGGGTACACAACATTACTTTCTAATTTTACACTATGTTCACTGCAGGATCACGTACGCACACACCCATGCACACACAACCTCTGGAAATGCATGACATAATTAGTATTTTCTAGTGTTCAGAAGTCAGATATACTTCACCTTTTAAAACTACTCTGGCTCCTTTTGAATGTGCAAAGCACATTAGTTCTGGATCATACTTCCCAAAAGTTGCTACAGTTGTCACCTGCGTCCAGTTGTAGTACTGCCAGTTTTTCCCTCCAACATCAAAAGCATAAACCTAATGTAACAGAATACATGAGAAAGAGATATCAGGAACTACACATGTAAATTGCATATAAGCAAGTCTGTGATCATATTTTAGTGTTTCTGAAATTAAACCTATTCCTAGTTACATCACATTAATATCCACTTTCTAAATAAGACGAGCTATAAAACCAGGTGTTTACATATTTCTGTAAACCACCAGGAAAAAATCAGATGTTCCCAGTTTCTTGATTAACATTCTGAAATGCAACCATGCATCATAATTTTTACACCAGTAGTTTACTCCAGCATAATGAAATCATTCAAGTAAATCAAATGCAATAACAATTTTACCCATCGACTGAATGAGCAGATTTACAGTTGCTAGAATGCATTTAGAAGACAAAACAAAAAGAGTGCATAACATTACATAGCAAGCAATGGACAAAATCTCTGCAGTCTGTACCTTCCTCTTGTAAGCATGGGGTTGTGTTTTTTGCCTCTTCTGCTAGACACTTCTGTGTCATCTTGCTGACAAAATGATGTGATGTTCTGCATGACTTAGATTAACTGTCGGACCTGAAAATGAGCTCAAGCCTGTGACTAAAAGGATGATTACCTAATGCAGACAAGGTTGAAGTGAGACAGCAACCGGATGTACTGTTTATTTGCCTTCTACTTCCTGGACTTAAACTTACTTTATTTGTTAAATGGGAAAACCCATTAAGAATGAAGGTCTCCTTTTAGGGATGAAGCAACAAAATCATCTAATTAAGTGACTCAGAATCACATAGTAGACAAATGAAGACTAAGGGAATCAAACTCATGATAACAACAAGACGCACATTAATAACTCACAGCTTTAATCTTTTATGCTAAACTGCCAGACTGTATTTAAACACTCTGGGATAAAGTGCTAAGAATATTTCAGTCTTATTACTGTTCTATATTTTGCCTAAGCAATAACACAAAAAAAAAATCGTACCAATATATACAAGAAAAAACTCGCTGCACATTAAAAAAAAAAAAAAAAATGTAAAAAGGCAAGTCTCAAGATGCCAAAATCTTGCAGACAACTCTGGTCCCTGATCACATCATCCAAAGCTAGACAAGAGGTAAAATTAGCGTGGGTAGTCTAGCTTATTTTCCCTGTTTAGATATCATACCTTAGGAGCCATCTTGGGTAAAGTGAGTTTTTGCTTTCATGTATTTCTATTTTGTCTGCATAACTGCTCTACTGAATTATATGCATTTTTGAAAATAGCCTATTACAGTCTACTGCACAGACTATTGTGTTTCTGCCTGTTTCCTATACTGCACATGTTAACAATATATGTGAACTAGCCTGTTACCTAAATTACAAGTGTTAAATGTTAGTCTACCGACTGAAATGCTGCATTGCTATGTCAACTAGAAGGCTGTTACTCTGAAATGAATGATGTGCTGCATATTTGTATTGTCTGAAATGCCTATATCTTGCATCCAAATTAACCTGGTTTCTCCCTACTCCATTTCTTTTTCTTTTCTCTCCAACCCTCCCAGCTTTCTTACCTTCTAACCCTGCTCTAAGACTAAAGAACCATCCCCGAGTGACGAATAAGGACAACAGGCAAACAATTCCAGCCTCTCCAATAAGAAGTAAAAGCTACTTGCTGTCCTATACCAGAACCCCGTACCTTGGGAAGCAATAAAGTACGTGTTTCCTCCACTAAGTAATAAAGCTGATACTTTCTCAAAAATATATATATATTTTTTTCCCAATATGTATTAAAAGTCTGCTACCTAGCCAGGTTACCCAGCAGCCATACCCCTCCTTAGCCCTGCATAACTCGTTCTCTTGGCCTTGCTTATCCACCTATAACTGTAAAGTGCCCCTCCTCTCCCTCTATAAGAGCTTTCTCTGATCTCAGTCTCTCCCTCACCCCAGCATAGCTCCTACACACTTCTTTTTTCCTTCCAGGCTAGCTCCCTCTACTAGTCCTGCTTTATACTTTCACCCTTCTTTGTCTCCCTGCAATATTTCCCAAGTACAGCTCTGTTGTACTAAACTGACTATATACCTCGTAGTCTACTTGCTGCAATCCTCCACTTTCTGCCCTTTGCTACCCCTCTTCTTCCCCACTTCAGATCTCACCCTACACTCACCCCTTACTTACCAGTAAGGTGAATTGCAGTAGCCTGCTGCTCACGGATTGTTCTCTCAGACTGTCTCCTCCTTACCTGTCTGAACCCGCTCCGTTCGCCCTGTGGGCTCACTCCGCTCCCCTACCCTGCTCCCAAACCCCACCTGCCCACAGCACTCCTACATTTATTCCTCCATCTCTCCTCCCACTTATTCCAATTATCCAATAGCTCTTTTCTAACCCAAAACCATCTTCTTACACCAACTCAACATGGCTTTCGCTGGCCATGGCACTACCACTGCTCTACTTTCCTTCTTCGAAACTATCAATCAAGCCCGAGACTCAGGTCACCTGGTCTCTACTGTTTTGTTTGATCTCTCAAAAGCTTTCAATACTGTTTCCCATAAACGCATTCTCCTTCATCTATCAAACCTGCATCTCTCATCTAACTCTCTATCCTGGTTCTCTAGCTACTTATCAGACCATCTCCTCCTTCCTACCTACACCAACAGATGTACCACAGGGATCCATCCTTGGACCCATGCTTTTTAATATTTTTATTAATAACTTTCACCCTGCTATCCCTATTACCAAAATTATTCAATACGGTGATGATTCAACCTTAGTCTGCTCTGCCTCAAACATCACTGAACTGCTTCTCAAAACCCAAGCTGCCTTCTCAACCACTGAAAGATGGATGCGCCAAAACCACCTCTCCCTTAACGCTAACAAATCCAAAATTCTCCTCTTCTCCCCCAGAAAGTCTTACTCCTATGACAAAGACACTTTCAAAGTCCATAGTAACTCCAACTCCACTACTGAAGTGGTTCCCTCTGCCAAACTTCAGTGTTATAGTCGATGAATTCCTAAAGTTCGACATACACATTCAACAAAATATTAAGAAAACCCACCAAAAACTAGGCATGCTATATAGGAATAATCACTTTCTTTCTCACTCCACCAGGCACACTTTGGCCACTACATACCTTTTGGCCTCATTACTATATGGCGCTCCTCTCCTAACCAACTTGTCATCCTCTATCACCTCCAAACTAGAAAGCTGCTACAATAAAATCTCTAAATTTGCCTCCAACTGTAAAAATTCCACCCATCATTGCCTTTCCCTTTAATCCCTAAATTGGCTTGAACTACCAAACTACCTAAACTATCTGCAGCTCACCACAGTGCACAAACTTATATTTCAGCCATCTAACTGTCATTCTTCCACACTACATCCCAAATAAAACTCTCAGATCCGAACATCAAAACCTGATTGCTATCAATAAACCTAAGAGTCCAGCTGGCCAACTTCTCTTCTCCTTCACTATTGGCAAGACTTGGAACTCTCTCCCTTCCTCTTTAAGAACAATATCAAACTCTGAAAATTTCAAAACTCAGCTTTTCAAACATCTGTCCACTAAGTGGAAATGTTCCTGTCTTCACCCTACCTAAAACTATACAAGAATACACTGATATCCTACCTAGAATGTACAAAGGTGAGGCAGTGCATATAGTCTACCCCACCTAAAAATTATCCAAGAACACCATTGATATCCCACATGGAATGTACCCTTGCTCTCAAAATATTCTACAATTGTTTATCTTTGAACCCCCTTGTGTAAATACTGTAAATAGATTTTCTTAACTCTCTTCTCTATTTGCTTATATAATGCATTTTCTCAAATTACTCTATAAGAATAGCTTTATAAATGTATAGCCTTTTTAGAATGTGCTTATATAATGCATTTTCTCAAATTACTCTATAAGGACAGCTTTATAATTGTATAACCTTTTTAGAATAACCTTAGTGAAGCTGTATTTGACTATTTTGTAATAATGAATGTTCCTATTGTACAAACTGATCACCTCAATGTATCACTTATATTTTTTTCATATTTTGTAATTTGTATTTTTGGAGCTTTTCTCCCCGGGCCTCCACTGAAAACGGGTCCCCAGGGCCCAGTGGACCTCCCCTGTAATCAAACTGGAAATAAATAAATAAATAAATAAATTAGCCACCCAGGCAAAAATGTTAGAAACCTCAGAAAACGCCCAGCACTGCAAAGAGCCAATAGTAAATGATGTCACATATTATGACTAAGAGGTCACTGACCTTCTCAAAGTCTTGTCCCTCTTCTCTGTATTTACATTTGTTTACTAAGGTACAGAACCGATTTCAACAGACCATATGCAGGCACAGCCCAGGTGAATAGGATCAGATAACAAATATAGCATTCACTTGACCTGTGCATTCATTTTCATTAACGTGATTTCTCATAGGTCCATACGGTTGTCAGATGTTGGTGGCATGTGTAAAATAAATGGTGACACATTCCCAAGCTATGCAGGTAGCCAATAATTCCATCCCCTCCCTAGCCAAAAAAAAAAAAAAAAAATTGCTGCTGCATTGTGTGTGCATATTTGTTACTAGGTTAATGACCACCAAAGGCCTTTACAGGCCTAACAGTGCACCTTGAATTAATTTGGGCCCAGAGTTTCATAGTCATGTTAGTAGGGAGATAGCCAAGGAATTTGTTGTAGGGGTGTTCATTAAGACGTCCATAAGAAAAATATTATCCTATGTCCATAAGGGATATGGGGGCCAGAGCAGGGATAAATTTACAATTTCTTATCCAATTGTCAAGGTTTCATTTACATTGGGTTAGGGATAAACTCTGTTTTACATGGATGGAGAGCCTATTCTATAGTGTGGGGATCCTTTGGGACACGTATCTTTCTCTCCAGTATGTTCTGTTTAGGTCAAAAGAAAAGCTTAGATGCCTGGATTGTGCAATAGATCCATCAGGGCTGGGTCTGAGGAGGAAGTCCAGTAAGCCAGGAAAAGATCCCTGTCCAACAAGCCCGTAGGAAATGGAATACAGGGACACAGCTTTAAGCTTATCAGCATAGGACAGAATATTCATGACCTGAAGGTATCAGGGAAGTATGCTGGAGGGGATTTCACTTGGTGGAACTTGGTGCTGGAGGGGATTTCACTTGGTGGAGCTTGGGGGATGAAGTCCGAGCTCAAATATATCAATTTGTAGATTTGCTATGTCACCCTGATCAGTTAAGTTGGTACCATTCACTACCAGCTCAGCATATTGCCGTGTGTTACTTTTAAGTTTCTGGACATAGCTGAAGAAGGCCTTTTGGCTGCCCTTGGCCTGCAAGGCTATCTTGACTTTGTAGTTGGTCTTGTTGGACTTAAACCTCTTACTTTCTTGTTTAGTTTCCTTCTTTTATTATATACCTTGTTTAGGTGAGGATTCCACCAGTGGGGTTTTATTTTAGTGTTTGTTTTGGGTGTACTTCTGGTACGTACAGCAGTCTCCATCCAGCCATTTTAGTGTTTCTACAGGGACTCTGAGTAACACAGGCAGCTGTGGTCTCGGGGTTAGGGGAGCCTTGAATTTTGGCAAACTATCACTTAATAGGAACTATTCTAAGGCACACTGCATCTTAACTGTTAATGGTTTATCTGGGTTTTTCAGGTTTATTTTTTTTAAAGATGACAACTTTGTGATCTGACCTCACGACTGAGAACATGACATGGTGGGGTACCAGACACAGTATATGTTTGTTCCTCTGCATGGGGAAGTGTACTATTTGTTCTAGGGAGTCTGTGTTAAAAAAAGTCAAGGAAGCATCGAACCTGTGAGGCTGAGGCAGTGTCCATTTATCAGTCTATAGAGGGGTAGTTAAAGTCATCTATGAATGAGGTGGTTAGTTGGATGGTGAACGCTTTTTTTAGGTTTAGGTAGGAGCCGTGAAACTCTAGGGGCATAGATGGTAACCAGTAGCTAGCCATGACATGGTGGTAGACCTTATCTATGGTGACTTGCATGTGGAGGGAGCTCCATAGTAACATCTTGTTTAACCAACCTGGAGGTATGTTTGCTGCTAACATACATCAAAACACCTCCATCTTAGCCCCCTGTCTGTGCTGTGGTTGGTCTAAATGCATGGAAGTCACTGTAGCCTTGCACCTACACAATACTTCGATAAACAAAGTCTCGATCGTGGCACAGGTGTCTACATTCTCTAGAGTGAGGAGGGCTTGGAGACCTTGGAGTTTTTTTTGTTTAGGCATCTACTATTAAAGTACTAACACCTTAAGGTTGCTTGGAGACTTTTTCACTATGTTGGTAGTTTTGCCTTTTTGGCATTGCCTAAATAAAGACTCTAAGGGGCTGTATACAATTTTAGCCAATATCTGAAAGCTGTGAGGGGGGCAAGTACAGACCATCCTTGGCAAGCCAAAGTGGTCTGTTGACCATGTTCTTCCATGCTGAGAGACAGTGGATCTCCTGACGTGACACCTAAAACTAAGCAAATTAATTGATCATTTTATGTTCATACTGTGGTACCATCCTTGGTAAAAGGTAGAATGCTGCTCAGTGCAAAACCCATTCCTATTTGTGATAATATGGTGGGCTTTTTCAGATTAAGGACTTGATTTTAACAGGAGTCTATTATGGTAGTTTCTGGGGTTAATGTTATACAGTACTAGGATACGGTAGTGCTATTTGATATGCAACCTAGCTATTCCAAGCTTAACCAGTGTGACAGCGCACAAAATTAACAGGTTTCACACCTAATCCTAAATTTATACGGAAACTTTACAGTCTAGGTGTTTACCACAGTAGAGGGCACTGCTAACAACTGCTGCACGGAGGGCAGCTGCACACAGACTCATCTGATTTACTGTACAAAACAAAATTCTTGAAAACCGACTTCTATGACCACAGTACGAGTAACCTGGAATGCTTCCCAACTCAGAGAGACCAGGTAAATACCTGCCACAAGATGGATGATCCTGGAATTTCTTGATTTAAAACCATAGCAAAAGTAGCTCTCAAGTGCAGATTAAACAACAAATAATCAAGTCCCTGGCTAACAGAGAAATTAGTACTTTTGCCACAAAATTAAACAAATACTTAAAAAAGAAATGTTCAAAAACTTTAGCCATCACTGCATACAGTGCAGTAAATCAAGAAAATATTCTTATCTAAGCCTGGACTGTTCTGGATGCAGTTGAAATGCTTGATAATCATTGCTGAGCTATGTGGAGGTGAGCACAGTGCCTTACAAACTTGCCTGATTTTACAGCAGAGAAAAAAAAAGCTTGTAAAAGCCTCCTATGCTTTCTAGCCAATACATGAAGGCACTTTGAGCTCCCTGGAATGTTTCCCAACAAAAGCAAGACCAGGTAAACACCTTCTGACACAAGATGGATGACACTGGAATTTCTTAATACAACATCCATTGAATTTCCTCGACTAGGAATTGAACCTGGGCTGTGGCAGTGACAGCACCAAATTCTAACCACTAGATCACCAAGGACACCCCTAATAATGCACTGATATTTCCCTGACCAGGAATCAAATCCAGTTACAGGTAACACTAGCTACCTCATTACCCCAGGCTGCAGTCCACAAGCCATGGTAAAAATACAGCTTAACACCATCCATGCCCACACATGAAATATAAACAAAAGTGCATTTGGTCTGCTGAAGGCACATTTTTGCTGCCCTGTCAAATGTGGTGGGTCTCTACACTACTTCCTTGAGACAGCCAGTAATATGTTTGCTGTCTGTGTCCTGCTGCACAAGACAATTCTGTTGAAACAAAAAGGGTACTTACAGTACATTACACGATGTACTGGGCACTACAGCAGCAGAAGCAGATAAAACAATAATCCAGAATACAAATATGGATGTCAATGAAAAGGCCTCACCTACAGCAACAGACTACACTGAAAAGCCTGCAAAGCAGCTGTGATGCCTATGCACTGGCCCAGTAATCAAGAAGCCTCAATCCTCACCACTAGCACCAGTGAGGGGCATGCACATTGGGGGGGGTAACAAGTACACACAGTAAAGTACAATTTCCCTTAAGAGCACACAGAGATCACAGGTCAGTTTGGGGCTGGTTTCTCCTTTTCTCTCCAGATCCCCAACAAGACTCCCCACTGACACAGCTATAGGGCCCAGATCTCAGCCTACTGGTCAAGCTAAAAACCTCCAGCACCCTCTCTGTCCAACCAATGCTTCGTGTCTCT
Organism: Protopterus annectens; assembly: GCF_019279795.1. Classification (NCBI taxonomy): domain Eukaryota; kingdom Metazoa; phylum Chordata; order Ceratodontiformes; family Protopteridae; genus Protopterus; species Protopterus annectens. The sequence goes on from NC_056744.1 coordinate 1,010,502,237, forward strand.
GCCCAAGTAGCTGACACACACACACACACACACACACACACACACACACACACACACTAAGATCTGATTTATATACAAACACACAGACACTCCTGCGGAAGCCTGGCACAGGTTCTCCAGCTATGCCCCCTTTCTGCCCAGACTATAAGGTAGTACCAACTGCCACCAGCCACTAATATCAGCTACTATAAGGCCCTTCCCAAAGGGTGACTGATTTCAGTGTGTAATATTATGGTTATTGAAATAGTAAGTGCGACGAACAAGACTATTAGAGTGGCTTGGACAGTATCACCAAATACATGCAAGTACTCTCCCAAGAGCTTAAATTATGTCTACATAAACAGCCACAGCTGAAAAGTTTAAAAATATTTAATAATAAATAAAACCACAAGACAAATCTCCTCGACTCAACACAGTGCTAATCAAGAGTTCAGAAATCACAGGAACTTTAAAAAATATTGTTGGATAGTCTGACAAATATAGCAGCTAGACTAATCTGGCTAAATTCCCTTCTAACTCCAACAGAAACTATGTCCTAAGTAACTTTACTTACAAGGCAAAGTGCTGGTGAGTTGTTGTCAGCTTCAGACAAAATCCCAAATGCCCAATCTTTCTCTCTGAGAAAGTCTTATAGGTTCATAGGTGTGTACTAGGCTAATGGCCCTGGAGCCTTTACAAGCCTAGCCCATAGGATTACCCTGGCATCGTGCCACCCAATAACACCCAGTACCACTGAGTCATTTCACATTCCATCATTTTTATCACTTCTCCTTTAGTTCCCAGGCTAACAGAAACTCAAAATTTAAATTTCTTTGTAACTGCACCTGGCCAGGAAGCCACAGCAATAAAAGACACTTTTATACGTAAAATCTAGCAATTATGTCTGTCTTAAAACAATAGAAAAAAATTGCTGGTCCAGACATCCTGTCTCCGAGCTTGAGGATCAAACAACGAGTCGTAATTCTTTAACAGCTTTCTTCCAGCAGGATGCACTGTGGTTAAATTTTTGAAGTTCAGCATATAACACAGTATCTGAAGTAGGAACTTCATTTGTCAGCAACCTTTGGGATACGGATCCGATCTCGTATCCGAGCCACCAACTTTTACCACAGCATAGATCCGAGCTCTTAGCTCCTCCCTTTACCCATAATCCCCTGCGAACCCTAACTAACCTCAGATCTAGTTTGCCGTGCTTCAAGCCTATAAGCTGGATTTTGAGCTCCTGGCAATTCTGAGGATTTGTGAGAAAAAACTACAATTTTTTTGTACTTTTCTTGTGTGAGTTTGTTTAGGTTCCCTCTTAAATATCTTTTTTTGTAAAATTTTCCTCCCTACCCTCGCTGGTTCGTAGTGTGTGTTTGTGGTGTGTGTAGGGGCCTAGTGAGTGTGTTTTTCCATTCAACATGTCGGAGGCCCCTAAAGCCATCTTTTCAAAATGCACCGAGTGTGGCCATAAGCTTTCACCGGCGGATGGCCACACCCGGTGCCTTGGGGTTGAACACCTCTCATCGGGATGCACGATTTGTGCAGCGTTCAACCCCAGGGCCCTTAAGGACCGGAGGTCGAAACTGATTCTGGCGGGCCTTTTGCCACCGGACGCTGCTCTGGCCTCCGGTTCTTTGTGGCCACTACCCAGCCCTTGGTGGTAGCCACCCCTGCCTCCCTTCTTCCGGTTGGGACTCAACCTCCCGTTTTGGCTCCGGAGGAGAGGGAGGCCGGAAAAACCAAAAGGAAGGAGATGCATCATAAGCGGCGGGCCGAGAACTCTTCCTCGGCCCTGCCCGCCAAGCGGGCTTCTCCATTCAGGGTTTCTGGATTGCGTCCTCCTCGGCTCCGGTCCCCTTGTTTTTCACCGGGACCTGGGGAGGAGGCATCCCGGTCCCAGTCAAGGTCGAGGCGTCACTCTAGGTCTGTCTCGGTGGCCTCGTTGAGGTCCACATTTAGTATGTTAGATGCAGACATGGACCGGATGATGAGGAGGTTCATCCAGGCCCATCTGCAGATGGGAGTGCTCTTGCCTCCCCCCCTCCAGGAGGGGGGGGGCTCGACCCCATTTTTTTGCCCCAATTGCTCCTTCTCCGTCCTGCTTCCCGGGTTCGGAGCATTCGGAGCTGAGCCGGATCCGGGGGTGTGTCGGGAGCCGACAGTACTAGTTACTTCGGCTCCGACCGGTCCCTCGAGCTTGTCGGATCCGACCTCTCGGAGCCGTGGGCGGAGCTTCGGATCCAAGGGACTTTGTGTGACTTCGGCTCCGTCCCGGTCGGAGCACACGGGTCTTTCAGATCCGAGGGTCTCAGCCCCAGATCCGGTCCTCCCTTCGGATCAGAGTGGGAGCCGACTCTTGGAGCCTATTGAGAGTAGCCCCCCCTCGGCTTTTGCGGTGGTGGAGAGGGCACTGTTGAGTGCATCCGGACCCCCGGTCCTGGCTTCGGCTCCTCCCTGCACTCTCTCTCAGCTGGTCCGGGCTCCCATCACCCGGCCTTCGGGACAGCCTGCTTCAGCGTCTCTGGGTGTTCTTGCGGAACATGATATTGCTGGTGAGTCTTCCTCGGACAGCCCCCCCGAAGAGGTCCCTCACAAAGCCAAGTGTAAGAGGAGGCACATGGACTCCCCCAAGTCCCTTACCGAAAATACGGACTTAGATGAAGGGGAAGGCTCCCCAAGGTCACCCCCCGAGGATGTCTCCTTTGGAGACATCATGGAGATGCTCAGGATTAGGGGGGGTAGTCTGCCCCCAAGGCTTCCTCCGATGAGTCCGTATTCCTAGAGGCAATCGAAGCAGGGCCATCTACCTCTTGGGTGTCCCCTCCCCCCGACCCCCTGGTGGACCTTAATTCCACCAGGGCTTGGAAGGAGCCAGACACTGTAGAGCCAGTCCCCAAGTGCCCGGATAGGATCCCGAGTCCCCCTGCTGAAATAACCCACTGGAGCAGAGGTCCCCCCGTGGATGCCATGTTGGTGGCGGCGGCCACCAAGAGAGCTGGCTCAGGAGAGCTCTGCGGTCCACCCGCCGAGTAAGGACTCTCGAGCGATGGACCACCTGGGGAAGCGGGTCTTTAGTTCAGCAACCTTCTCCATGAGAGTGCTGAACTGTCATCCAGATGCAGCGGGATCTAATAAAAGAATACGCTGCATCCCCCCCAGAGTCCATGTCGGAAGGAGACAAGCATCTGTACTCGAATGTCTACTCTACGTTCAGTTTCTAACACCTCTATGTGGCTCCTGTCACACGCCACTGAAGGAGCAGCTAGAGCCGGCGGAGCCAGCCTGGTAATCAGGCGTCAGGCCTGGCTACGACACTGACTTCTCGGAACCCTTTAAGGCATCATTTGCGAATGCCCCCTTTGATGGTTCTGCACTTTTTGGCCAAACCGTTTGTGACACTTTAGTCCAGAGCGAGAAAGACAGGAAGACGTTGTCTGCCGGAGTCCGCTTCTCTGCTCCCCAGAGGTCCTTTTCTAAGAACCAAAAGGGTCAGAAGAAGATGTGGTTCCAAAAATCAGTCCCAGTCTGCTCCGGACAACCAGTCCTCTCATGACAGAGGAGGACAGGGAGGACGCCGCCCAAGAGGCAGAGGGGGTCCCAGAAACTTTGGCTCCAGGGAACCATTCTCTGAGAGGCCCACGCAGAACCCCTGAGGGGTTGCCCGGCTGCTCCACTCTGGAGGCAGTTGGGGGGCGTCTTTCGAAGCACCTAGCAATGTGGGAGTCCATAACAACAGATCGCTGGGTGCTTCGCATCATATCCAGAGGTTACAAAATTCCCTTTATTGTAACCCCCAAAATCAAAAGCCTCCCCGACGTACCACCCAGAGGAAGGCAGCTGCTACAGAAATTCAGCAGCTTTTGCAAAAAAGAGCCATCCAACCCGTCCCTCCAGATCAGTTCGGATTGGGGTTTTACAACAGGTTCTTTCTGGTGCCAAAAAAAACGGGGGACTTGAGACCCATTCTCGATCTCTCTCTCCTGAACTTGGCAGTACCCAAAGAAAAGTTCCGAATGGTCACCTTACAATCTATTCTCCCCCTATTATGGGAGAATGATTGGATGTGCTCGATAGACCTCAAGGTACATCCTAGTGGACAGACGCTCCAGGAGGTTCCTCCGCTTCCGGCTGGGAGCCAGTCACTTTCAGTTCAGGGCCCTTCCCTTCGGTCTCACCTCAGCCCCCAGGGTGCTCACCAAAGTCTTGGCGGTCATAGCGGCCCACCTGAGGCTTCAGGGAATTCAAGTCTTTCCATACCTGGATGACTGGCTCACCGCCCCAACAAGGCATCTGCTCCGTTCAGGCAGGGATTACTTCCTCGACCTTGCTCCACGTCTAGGGTTAACTATCAACATGACCAAATCTTCTCTAGTCCCCTCACAGGTAATAGATTTTATAGGGGCGAGATTGATTCCAGGATAATGCTTGCCTTCTTAACTCCCGGTCGGCTTCAGAACCCGAGGTTGCATGTCAAGGCCATTCTCATTCTTCCTGCTCCACCTGCGGAATTGATCCTGAGGGCTCTAGGGTCCATGGCGGCAGCTATTCCTCTACTACCCCTAGCCCGCCTAAATATGAGGGTACTGCAATGGACCCTCCAGGTACAATGGTCCCTGTCTTGCAACCCCCTGTCCCATCCTATTCCACTAAGCAGGGCTTGCAGAAGGTTGCTCATGTGGTGGCTCCGTTTCGATGCCTTCCCCCGTTGCCACAGTGACCACGGACGCCTCTCGCCTGGGGTGGGGGGTGGCACTATTCAGGCAGAACGGTCCAAGGCACGTGGAACGACACAGAGACCTCTTTGCATATCAATGTCCTAGAGATGAGGGCGGTGCTTTTGACGTTGCAGGCATTTCACAGCCTTCTACCGATTGGGACAATTGCAGTACAAACGGACAACATGTCAGTTGTCTGGTACATCAACAAACAGGGGGGAACCAGGTCTTATCCCCTTTGTCGCGAGGCCATGAGAGTGTGGGAATGGGCGATTTCCACCAACCGCTTTCTTATTGCAACGCACATTCTGGGATGGTCCAACATCCTAGCAGACAGGCTCAGTCGTTCGATTCTGCCTCCGTACGAATGGTCTCTCAATCCTCTAGTAGCGAAACAAATATTTGCCCTATGGGGGCAACCCTGTTGCAATCTTTTTGCCTCTCCTTCAAATACCAAATGCAACAGTTACTTTGCTCTAATCCCCCCTCAGGGGGAGTCCCCGAGAGACTCTCTAGTACATGCTTGGCCTCCCGGTCTCCTTTACGCTTATCCTCCTTTGCCCATGATGCTGAAACTCCTACAGAAAACCAGTCAGCTGGGGAGCAAAATGATCCTCATTACCCCATTCTGGCCTCGTCAAACATGGTTCCCGTACCTGTGGTCTCACCTAATTCATCCACCATGGATTCTGGATCCACTCCCGGATCTCATTACCCACCCTCTGGGTTTCCCGGCCCCCAACCTGGTCAACCACAAGCTGACGGCTTGGTTGCGCCAGTTCCACTCCTGATTAGGACTCCCGGAATCTCCTCACCAGTCAAAGCCATCCTAGTAGCAGCACATAAACCTTCCACCAGAAGAGTCTATCGAAGCAAGTGGAAACGTTTCTCCACCTGGGCGGAGCACCATCACTTGGATCCTTTCACGGCGCCTCTCACGTCGGTTTTGGAGTTCTTAACTACCCTTTTTCATCAAGGGGCTAGCTGCTCTACAGTCAAGGTACAACTGGCAGCGATTTCGCATTATCATGTAGGACATGAATCAGGTCCTCTGATGACTTCTAAGCTTTGTAAAGCTTTCCTCAAGGGTACCTTCCTTCTCAGACCTCCAGTCAGGGAGGTAGTACCCCCATGGGATTTGTCTTTGGTTTACCAAGCCTTGACTAGCCCCCCTTTCGAGCCGGCGGCCACGGTTGATCTTAAATATCTCTCTTGGAAAACGGCCTTCTTAGTGGCCATTACTTCAGCTAAAAGGGTCTCTGAACTTCAGGCTCTATGTGTTAAGCTGCCGTATTTATCCTTCCATCCAGATAGAGTTTACCTCAGGATCAATCCGTCCTTTCTGCCTAAGGTGTCTTCGGAAGCTAATATTAATCAATCTATTAATCTTCCCGTGTTCTTTCCCCATTACCAGAACAAAGGAGAATATAAACTGCATTCCTTGGATGTGCACAGACAATTACGTTTTTATACTCAACTGCTGGTCATAGGCAATCTGACCAATTGTTTGTCTCCTTTGCCAAAACAAGTTTAAGCAAGTCAATTTCTAAAGTTACACTATCACGGTGGATAGCTAATTGTATCCTCTAGGCCTGCACCTCAGGGAGTCCGAGCTCATTCTACTAGGGCCGTCGCTGCTTCGGCGGCTTTTAAATCTAGGGTCCCCTTAGATGATATTTGTTCCGCAGCCACTTGGGCCTCATCTCATACCTTTATCAGCCATTACAAACTGGATGTTGTCTCCAGAGGTAGGGCGTCCTTTGGCTCTGCAGTGCTCCGGAATGTTCTTCCATAAAGGCCACCCAGGATTCAGGTAGCTGGGGACTCTGTCCCAAAGGTTGCTGACAAATGAAGTTCCTACTTCAGATTTAGAAGTTATGTACTCACCATAACGTTCCATCTGAGTAGGTATCTTCATTTGTCTGCAACCATCCCCCCCTCCTTCCCCCTGACCTATAGGATCTGTCTTGGATTAGCCCCTTCCGGGGCACATTAACATTGCTTATATCGGGCAAACTTGATCTGAGGTCAGTTAGGGTTGGCAGGGGATTATAGGTAAAGGGAGGAGCTAGAAGCTTGGATCTATGCTGTGATAAAAGTTGCCGGCTCGGATCCGTATCCCAAAGGTTGCAGACAAATGAAGATACCTACTCAGAGGGAACATTATGGTGAGTACATAACTTCTAATTTCTTACATTTGTAAAAACAAGCCTGTGGATTACATAAGAATGACATAGAATTTTGTAAGAAATTCTATCTAGCTAGGCTGGCAGCCTTCACAGCAGCAATAGCTGGTCAAAGACTATGGACCGTGACAATAATAAAAGTACATAGAGAGTAAATATGATACACATAGAGATTAAATAAGATACACACTGATCTTACCAAACTGTGCCTGCCAGTGCAAGCTTGGATCATAATATGCATGGAACATCACCTTAAAATACAGGACGGATGGTGTTGTGGGTATATATATTTTTTTTATTTCTTCTAATATGCACAGGGGACACAATAATACAAGGCTATCAGCACAATCTAGGTATGACAAAACACATCGCAGGACATGCACAAGTTACTGGCTACATAGTCTCACATAGTACCATTACAACCTCAAATCATACACATAAACACACAAAGACATACTCGGAGGCTCTGATCAAAAATCTACCAAAACAGCAGAGGCCACCAAAGCAGACACCCAAACAACCACCACCTCAGAACACAACACCTGCAACACATAGACCTCACAGTCAGAGTGTCAAACAGTCACAGCCCTTAAGGCCAAACACAATGCCTGACATACTAGTCATTGGTGACTCCATAGTCAGACACACTGACGTCCCGCTCACCAGACTGAGTAAGGAGAAGGTCACAGTAAGCTGTCTGTCGGGTGCTAGAATCCGCCACATAACGCAAGCACTCAGGTCTCTCAACAGCAGGTACAAATATGACTCAGTCATTGTCCACGCTGGTGTAAACGACCTGAGACGTACCTCCTTGGACTACATGAAAAGAGACATTGAGGAGCTCTCTGATTATGTAGCCCAGGCAGGTATGACCCTGACCTTGAGCAGTATCCTACCTTCACCAAGAATGATGCCACAATACAGAGATAAGATGATCAGCTTTAACAATTGGCTTAAACACTGGTGTCATTCAAAGGGGATCCAGTATCTGTCTGCCTGGGATGACATGCTGGACAAGCCACGCTGCCATAAGGGACGGCTTGCACCTGTCACCCTGGGATTCGGATATTGGCAAAGGCTCTTGCCACCCCCATAGTGCCTTTTTAGGCAAGGCTCAAATTCTAAACCTACCACCCTAGAACACAAAAAGGAAAAAACTAAGGGTAATGCTGCTCAATGCCAGAAGTCTAAATCTCAAAATGCACCTTTTCGAGGCCCTTCTCAGTATGGAGAACACCGATGTCTGTGCTGTGACAGAAACCTGGTTCAAGGCTCCTGAGAGCACCCCAGCGATATCAGGTTTTACCTCATATCATGCCCGCCCCAAAATCCGGACAATACCAACAACGGACCAGCGGTATCCATATTCATCAACAACACCCACACCTCAAGACTCGTGGCAGCGCATGATGCATCGGCGACCATCCAGGTGCAATTAACCATACGCAAGACTGCTCTGCAAATTGTAGCATGTTAACAGGCCACCCTCACAAACTCAGGAACCTCACATGGCCTTCCTGAAAACACTAGAGGGATAAATGTATCACCAAACACCATCATACTAGGTGACTTCAATTACCCTAATATAGACTGGGAACACTACTCAAGCCCAAACACCCTAGCCCAAAAGTTCCTGGAATTCATAAACTCAAATGCCATGGAACAACTAGTCACCATCCCCACAAGAGGAGATAACATACTTGATCTCATCATCACGAACATGGGAGCACAATGTTCAACACCGTATACCCCTCACTGGTGAGATCAGATCACAAACTAATCTCGCTGGAGGTCTTCATCCCACCCCACCTGAAATAAAAAGACCACAGTAAAGAACTTCTCAAAAGCCAACTTCACACTTCTAAAGACTAGTGTGGTCTCCTTTAAGGCCCCGAGGCATGGAAAACAGTACTCAAGCCGCTGAATCACTTACAAATGCCTTCTACCAGCACCTGCAGGACTGCATGGATAAGGCAATCCCAAGCAAAACAAAGACTCTTTGTACCAAAGGCAAGCGTCCAGTCTGGTGGACCCCAGCCATAAATAAACTCTACAACAAAAGGAGGAAGCTACTACAAGATAGAGCAAAATCCTTAAAAGGTAAGACACCCTTGATCACTATAAGTAAAAACTAAGAGCTCTCATAAAATCATCCAAAGCAAATTTCGAGAGAAAAATAGCTAAAGACTCAAAAGACAATCATAAGGCCTTCTTTAGCTATGTTAGAAACCTAGGAGGAAACTCCCAGATATGCTCAGAACTAGTTCAAAATGATGTGAAGATTACTGATCCTACAGACATTGCCAACATACTGGCTGACAAGTTCAGTGCAAACTTCTCCCCCTCCCCCAAAAGGAGAGATATCTATACCAAACGATTTCAGCCCCCAAACATCTCCAGCCCAAGTGAGAACTGCTCTCTCCAAAGCAAAAACACAGCATCCATGGGACCTGATGGTGTCCCGGCTGTGTGCTCCACGAACTCAATGAGGAATTAAACCCACAGCTAGGACAGCTGTTTAATCAAAGTCTTACCTCTGGATATTACCCAGGGAGTGGCACTGCAACTGTGGTCCCACTTCACAAAGCGGTGCCTCCACCGACCCTGGAAATTACCGGCCCATTAGCTTGACAAGCCTTATCTGCAAAGCCATGGAGAGGATCATAATGGACCTCATAAATAAAGACATAGGAATTTGCAGACTTTGGATCCAACCCAGTTTGGCTTTGTCAAAGGTAGATCATGCCTTTTAAACTTGGTTGACTTTTGAAACAGTCACCAAAGCCATTGATGAGGAAAGGCAGTCCATACAGCCTACCTCGATCTGGCTAAGGCCTTCGATACAATACCCCACTCGGGTATCATTGAAAAACTCATCAGCTTAAATGTTAACCCATACATCACAAGATGGGTTGCAAACTGGCTGAGTGACAGAACCCACAGGGTCAGAGTTGCTGGCGCCATGTCAGACTCAAAGCCTGTCACAAGTGGTGTCCCACAGGGCTCAGTCCTGGGCCCACTCTTGTTTGGCATCTACTTTTCAAGTAAAAGCAAACACAGGAGGGTTATGGCTGACAAAGTTTGCAGATGACTGCAAACTGGGCCATAGTAGAAAACACATCTGACACAGATATCCTTCAGAAGGGTCTCACAGAAACGGATAACTGGTGCCAGAGCCACGGCCTAAAGTTAAATGCCAAAAATGCATAGTCATACCCTTCGGGAAAAACAAGGTTACCCTAGCTACCAAATAGGTGGCAATCCACTGAGCACAGAAGAAGTTATCAGGGACCTGGGGACCCAGGTTGATAGTAGTCTGTCATTCGACACCCATGTAGCTAAAGTAGTTAGGAAGACCTTCTACATTGCCCACCTTATCATGAAGGGATTCTCATCTAGATCAAGGGAGGTCATAGTCTCCCTTTACTCATCACTCATCAGACCAATGATTGAGTACAATGCCCCATTCGAATGAATCTGACCCGACACTTGCAGCAGCTGGAGAGGCCACAAAAGTTCCTCACCAAAAGGATAAAGGGTCTCAAAATATGTCCTATGCTGCCCGACTGAAAGAACTCCAGCTCTATTCAGTAAACGCTTACGCTGCTCAGAGGTGACCTTTGCCTAACATACAAGGCCATGTCAAACCCAGATTTGATGAATATGCTTCACCTCAAAAATCTAGATCCATCAGAGCCACAAGGGCGGGAGACTTAAACCTCAACACGGCTATTAATAGGACGTGCTGGAGGGATAGATTCATCACCCAAAGACTCCCTATGCTGTGGAACAAAATCCCGGTACATGTGAGGCAGAGCACCTCGCTGGCCTTGTTCAAGAGAAATCTTGACCAATGGATGGGAGATCGCAGATATACCCCAGGGATTACCTCAGTGTCACTGCTCGACAGAGGCACAGCAAAATAATGGGTATAGTTCCCCATACTAAAGGGGTGGCGTAAGCCACAAAACGATGGGCTAGGCTTGTAAATGCCCTTGGGCAGATAGCCTAGTATGAACCTATGAACATGCACAGGGACCACTGGAAGTATCTTCAGTGTCAGGGATCTTTTCCTCCTATAATAAGCACTGTGTGCCCTGTGGCAGGGATGCTGAGCTACTTTGTGACTTATACTTGAATGGAGGTCTAGCTCTCTGGTGAAGTGTCCCAATCCTCGAAGAAGGTGCATCTCACCAGTAAAAGATGGTAGCAGGCTTTCTGAAAGCTCTAAATACAGCTATGGAGAATGGAGTCTATAAAGACTCATGCACACATCCAGCCCAGATACATATTCTATTCCACCCAGACACAATACTACCAGTGTGGAAAAGTGTAACATTACTGGCAATCTAATGCACAGATATGTTAAATGTGGTTATGCCTCCACAGACCTCACTAAAGTGGTTAATTTTTAACTATCTATACTGCATGTTCTCAAGGAGTTCACAGTGATGTCAGGCTCATCTTCATAAATGCCCTCAATGCACTTAACAGCTCCAACGGAGAGTAACTGACAGCAGACTGCAAACTGGATGACACTCCTGCACACCTGCTGATTTACCCTTAACGCTATATAGATGTAAGGGGTCAAGTGTGATGTGACTGTGTCAGGTACCCCTTGTGTTACTCACCTATTTATTTCAATTGGATAACTAAGTAAAAGAGCTGTTCCAAAGACTTAAAAAAAAAAAGGCTCATGCCAAGCAATACACAAATACAAACACATTATGATGAACAAAGCAGCAATATACATTACCAGGAATGAAGATGATGAAAGAATAAGCAACAGTTTGGAGAAGATTATGTTGTACTTACAATACCTGCACAAATCTGAACTAAAAACAAATGTTCATAATACAATAAATGGAAGAAAAACAACTAAGAAATTTTAATGCACTATCGAGCCATACCCAAAGTGTAATCATGCATAAAAGCATAGAGCAATTAGAACATCAGTGAAGCAAGAATTTAGCCAGTATTGTGAAAGCAAGTACAGGTAACCTTTTCATGTGATGTTCTCAGTGAAGCCATCTAAAATTTTCTGAGATTATATTTCTCTTAAAAAAATTATTTTATGTTGCAGGAGCAATTTTAATGGAGGCTATGTCCACAGAAGCATTAGTACACACCTCTGGAGATGGGGCAGACATAGGGTCAATACTTGTGTGTTCACAGGAGGCCCCACCCACTCAGACAATAGTATGTACTTACCCAGTACAGTTACAGAATGCTCAGTACTTCTGAATATATGTACAACCTATATGAGAGCTGCACCTCACTCAGGACTGAGGGACACACAGTGCCAGCTAGTTCTGACTAATGTCTACATCTCTCAGCATCATCACCAGACTTGCCAGAGATGCTGACATCAGCCCCTTGTCCAGCTTTAGCTCTGACTGCTGCCCATCATAAATGATAGCTAGATGATGCATAAACACCATTGTGAACCCTATAACATGGGCTACAAGGGTGTATATGCGACATCCATGACATGGGTGTTAATGTATAAAATTACATTTTACTTACCAACAGAACAGTGGTTTAGAGTGATAAAGCCTTGATTATGGCTCACCCAGGCGACCTAAGTTTAATTAGCAGCACAGGAACCCAACAGATTTGGCAGGGAAAATGGGCATGCCTATTTTAGTATCTCACTAGTGTAGCTCTGGCAGAGGCTGAAGCTCAGAGAGGAGATATCAGGGTGATGGATAAGAGAACATGTGATAGCACAGCCGCCCTATTGACCTGGACCAGAAGCACACTAAGGTAGTTCCCTATAGCCCATCCAGCTTTAACATAAGACAAGCACAAACTTGTTGGACCTATGGCTAGGAAACAAATGTATCCCTGAAGATGATGGCACTACTTCTGGTGCTCAATTCTCACCTCCAGGCTGAGTGAAGTACAGAACCCATAGGTTGAATCTTCAGTTCTGAAGAAACATATAGGTCAGTTGACTGTGGCAAAAGGGAAGTCTTATGTTTAGGGAGCGTCAGCAAAAAAAAAAAAAAAAACATTTACTCAGCCTTACCTCTTTGGCGGTATGGTATTGTATCATACCTTATGTGGATATTAAAACATATGCACATCATGCTAATTGTTTTAGACTACAGCCAGTATGTGTAACAGCAAGTTCATGCAAACCTCTGCTAGGTGCTAGTAACTCTCTCTCCTACTGAAACAAGGGTGGACTGGGCCAACCTGGTGCTGGTATGAACATTACCACCAAGGATAAATTATGGTGCATCATCTCGTTCCAGGGATCCAAGGAACTTCTCTACATCCACCAGTCTTGAGGACCCTGGTGGCTCAACCTTGTTGAGAACTCCCACTTGCAATCTTGTATGCCTTCTGCTTGACATAGATGATCATATTGGTCAAGGGACAATGGCTCACAGCGATGATGTTCTGCAGCACCAACTGTCACACATTTGTCCTGTACCTTCTCTCCCCACCAGCCTTAATTCATGCTGCGTGACGGCATGCAGCAAGATGTTTTTTCAGTACTGCTGGAATTTTCCAGCCTCTTGTCAACTTCGTCCTCAGGATAGGAATGTACCCTTTTAAAAGGCATACCTACAGTATGCAAAAACTATGAGGCAATACTGTGTTTAGTTCTTAATATATATCTATGTCAGGAAATTTAAATACATCTACTATTCAGAAATTAGTTCAAAATAAAATACTACATGAAAAGAAGTTATATCTACAAATCTTTGAAGAACTCATGCTTTCTACAGAGCTACTGATTCAGGTTACTTAAAAAAAAAAAAAAAAAAAAAAAAAAAAAATCACTGAAATACTCAAGACTGCCACTAAATCCCCAACCTGCAGCTGTGGTAGCCAATTTAGGCTTTACTCTCATCAATGGAGTCATCAAGTGGGTCTTCAATAAGCAGGCAGCCTTTACACTGGGTTGTGTGTGTTTTGTGTAGAAGTTATTAACCGAATTATCTGACCTGTATCAGAAGCAGTGAGATGCAAGGTCTGGAAAAGGGGCTACCAAGTACGTCTTAAGCTGTAACGCAGCCCTACACTAGGTTGAGTATGTGGTCTAGGTCAATGAAATCTGACCTGCTGCTGAACGCGAGATGCAGGAAGTGGAAAAGGGGCTACAATACTAATCTTCAAATGCAGCAATGCACCGAAATCTTTTAACTACCGCTTAAGTTGTAACTCAGATCTGTGCAGTTGGGGGCAAACAAATAGTTTTTCAACAAAAATAATTAGCACAACTGTACGCACATCACTTCATAGCTCTCAAACTTCCATCTCCAGAACAAATGGGCAAAATGTGGACCACTTACTAACAACTTCATCTAGGAAGTTCACAGGATGGCTAAAATGTGATATTTTTACTTACAAAATAGGTCTTTTAATGAAATAATATGATTCAGTTATATTTACCACTGATACAGGTAAAAATACCGCTAACACTTAAAGTGCGACACACCCTGTCAATGTGGAACATGAACCTTTACATATCCCAAATGAAGAACGTTCCTCGAAATGAGATACACTGAGGTATGTCAGCTTTTTACAACTAATTTAAATGAATATAAACTAAAGCGTGCATGAATTACAGCGACAAGGAAAAACAACAAACATACGTTGAAAAAATGGTGTTTCTAAATGTATGACATTAATACGACTTGCCGTTATAATACCTCAAAGTCTTTTTCGTCGGTGATTTGTTTACAAAGCCTTGGATCTTCACATGGGCATGGATTATCAGCAAATGGTCCCAACACAAATTGACAAAATGCAAAAAAATACAAATATCGGGCCATATTACTTTTTGTGCAGCGGTCCGCAAACTCACTCTTCTACCTTTACGAACATACGATTCTTATAAAACATAACAAAATACTCGCAGGTGGTAAAATAAAAGGGAAGTCTATACCGTGACGTAAAGGGTGGAGTTTGTCATGGCTGTAAGACGTCGATTGGGTTGAAGTATTAGTCCAGTTGTTTTATTTGCTTTTTTCCTTCTCCGGAGTCCGGAAGTACTTCTCATATTTCTGTTAGTTGGGTCGTTGTTCTGTGAAACTTAACAGTAGGTTGTTTTGGCTTGGATCTCAAGTGCAACATACGTGAAATTAAGAAAAGCGTACATACAGTTTTCATTAACAGCTGTAACGCGTGGCTTTTGAGTTATGTTTAAGCTTCTATTCTTATGATGTTTTTCATTATTGAGGCTTATATATGATTACCGTATTTGACGTATCTTTCCCAGAGTTTACAGTCTACCAAAAACGTAAGGCAGCAGGGTAGTTTAATAGTTTTCTTGGTCTGTGAAACAAAGCTGTTCGAAAAAGCCTTTCATTGATTCAGTTGTCGAGACCTTCTGCTGAATTCATACAGATCAGGGGGGAAAAGAAGCGTCGGCTTGTGAATGTCGTATACATGTTACTTCTACATTTCGTTTCAGTTTACATTTGCTGCGCATCCAGTGGGGTAGTGTTCTAATACAAAGCCACATGGGATATCATCCATGCCTAGTCCTACTTATGTAAGCAGTAAAATTAAGTTTAGTTTGAAGAAACATTAATGTGACTTTTGCTGTGTTGCACATCTCTAGTATACTAGAATTGTGCAGACACAATAGGGCTGCCAACTTTTAACAAGGCCAAAGTGGGACGTGGGGGTATGGCCAATATGATAGGGGGTGTGGCCAATACGACACTGGCCACACCCCCACCACGACATCACAAGAGGTGTTAAAATAGATGCCGTATTACAGTTATGGATACAACATTGTGATATTGCAGCATACTGAAAACTCAAACCATTTAAATGAAGTGAACTATTACTAAAAAAACAGACATTACTCAGTTGTAACAGTAAATAAACTTTAAGGAATAAAAAACACACTACTCATTAAACAGACACTTGTTCATTTAAAAAGAAGGGAGGGGGTTTGGCATAATGGTTAAGGTGTTCATTTTATAGACACAAGGTGCAGGATTCAAGTCTCACATGGGGTAATGGGCTAGCCTAATACTAATCTATGAATCCATGAATGAAAAGTAAAAAAAATTATAAACCAACCATGACTATTCAGAAGGAAAACTTAAAAAAATCTACATACCACATATAAACCAAGTATAAAATTAAGACTTTTTATTGTCAATTAAAGCTAAAGCAAAGAAAAACATAAAACTACATACTGCACACTAGCAAATTAACGCTAAACAAAGAAAAACACAAAATTACAAACTGCACCCTAGTACTTTATACTGCACACTAGTACACTAAATCACTTTTTTTTAAAGTGTATTTTGAATTTGATTTTATGGCTTGAAGAAGGGCCGGATTTGAAACAATATTTGAGTAAAAGTCACAACATTTCATCCGGTAATTTACAGTCATCATTAGTTCAGCTTTTAACAAGTCCACACTACATCGGTTTCACACATCTGTCCATTTACCTTTCACCAAAGAAAAAACTCTTTCTGGAAATGCGTTTGAGGTCAGTATAGATAAAACCCTAGCAATTACCAGATATAGTGTAGTCAGTTCAGGTCCTTCTTTGAAAAGCTTCAGCCACCTCTCCTGGGGTCAGGCTTGTGTTACATAACTGTTTGAGAAAGGGCCTAATTGCCAAGTAGTCCCTAAAAAAGGTAATCTTCATCTACATCCTGCAGACTCAGGGCAGTGGTCACATTAAGTAAGTCACTGAAAGCAAAGGGCTCATTTAGAGATAATTTAGATAGTGTAAACAAGTAGTTGCTTTCAGTATAATCAAACCACTGTTCCAGGTATTTCACTGCTGTCTCCAAGAATACAATGAAGTCACTTTTCAGTTTGTTAGCAGAAGTGCTATCTAATGTGCTCATAAGTGCCCTAAGTTTCCCTCCAAAGAAAGCACCTTCAGCTCTTGTTTGCAGTTTTTGCTTCAGAGAGACCATTACACAAAAAGTTTCCATGGCAGTAAGTGCTGATTTTTCTAAAGTACTTATATGTTCATTAAAATCAACAAGAACAGCACAATGAAAGTGCAAATAGTACTGGGGCAGCGTAGGCAATTAATTCTCACCATGTTCATTAGCTGAAAAGTACTGCCATATCTGCGGGGGGGGGTCTCCTCTTCTCCCTGGGAGAGGAAATAGGACTGGAGCACTGGGAGATTTTTCACTACTCTTTCAATGGCTGGGAGTAGTGACAGCCACCTTGTTGGCACATGCCTTAACAGACTCTCAAATTCCATGCCACAAAACTCAAAGAAGTCTTTCAAGTCTCTGTTCCTTGTGGCAGAACCTGAGAAGTGGCTGAAAAGTTTCATTACAAATACTTCCACGTCGTACGGTAGTTGTGCTGCAGCTTTTTTGGCTGCATTGTGAATGATGTGGGCAGCACAGTTAGCCTTCTGGAGTGATGGGCACTTTTAATCCGGTATACACATAGTTCACACTGGCATTATCAGCCCCATAAGCTGAAATGCTGTTCCAGGGCAAAGAGTGCCTTTCCATAATGTTGGAAATTTGCTGTGAAATAGCCTGTGCAGATTCATCAGGGTCTTCATAGAAGTCCAAAAGGCCATTCACCACTCCTTCCTCTTTAGAAAAATACCTCACAACAAGTAGAAATAATTTTATGTTCCCCTTGTTGGAAGCATCTGATGAAATTGCAAATGAAGTGCCTGGTTTTTGAAGGTCATGCAGGAGGTATTCCAATGGGTGCGGTCCAAAAATATTTTCGACTATGGCTTCAGCCTTGGTTCTTCCACAAGATAGTTTCTTTGCAGTGTCCAAGTCACTGTACAACTGGCTGGCCAACTTTACTGCACAGTCCAAGCTGTTATAGGAAATATTGTGCTTAACAGCATGGAACACCTCAGAGGCTTCTGCTGCAATGATCCTAAGTTCTGGTCCCTCAAGGTTTGCGTTCCTTGCCCACTTTGTCATTAGGTGAGTGGATTTATCTTGAAGAATAGCAGTCTTATGTTGTTCAGTTGCCTCATGTCGTGCAACATCGTTTCTTCCACCGTGGGTCACTAGAAATTCTCTCGCAGTACCTACAGAATGCTTTGACATCACTGCATCTCTCGATCCAGTCGAATTCTGTTTTCCAAACATCCTGCCACTTGCACATTCTCTTGCTGCTGGACGACTGTGATGAAGCTGCTGCTCTCTTCATGCTTGAATCTGTACTTACCTGATATGCAACATATTTACCAAAACTGTGTTAGTAGTGTGCAGTAACATACTGCTGCACAGCACAAATGAACTGACTAAAAAAACATTGGCACACGAAAGAACTGGCTCGAAAAACAGTGGCATGCAAAAGAACTGGCTTGAAAAACATTGGCATGCGAAAGAACTGGCTTGAAAAACATTGGCACTTGAAAGAACTGGCTTAAAAACAGTGGCATGTGAAAAAATGGCTTGAAAAACAGTGGCACTCAAAAAAATGGTTTGAAAAACAGTGGCACTTGAAAAAACTAGCTTGAAAAACATTGGCACTCAAAAGAACTGGCTAGAAAAACATTGGCATGCGAAAGAACCGAGGAATGGAGCAGAAAAGAGTTATTACAAACAGTTTGAAAAAGGTCATATAGTAAATGAGGTAATGTAGGGGGCATTTTGGCCATTAAAAACTAACATTAACACAGCTTGTAGAAAATGAAATGCATTATTTTTACCACAGAACATGCCCACCTCACCCCACCCCTCAAGAAAAAAAGTTAATCATTGAACCAAAAAAACACTAAAATGAATGAGAATACACAGTGGATACAATAGACCCGATTTAGCTTTTGACCACAGCAGTTAAAAAAAAAATATATGGCACTAATTTACACAGCGCAATGATCTATTAATGAACATGCCCAATAGCAGCACTGGTCGTAATCGGATTATAATGAAAACAGTACATTGTAAGTTTATTGAAGACATCACTAAAACACAAAATACAAACTTTGCTACTTATAAAAGCAAACTACCCTGTAACAATGACATGGTTTAGCACAATCTCAAATACACTGCATTAACTTCTGAGCATGCATCCACAAAAAAAAATAAACAGGAAAAAAGTCCATAAACATTTTAACTTTTAAAAATACTTCTTGCAAGAGAAGTAAAATAAACTACAATGTACAGCAGACTCCATGGGCTCCTTTTACCTCAAACATAGCAATTAAGAGTAATTTACCCAGCACAGTGATGCAATAAACAGGCCCGAGTAAAAGCAGCACACCCATATTCACACTACAAGCAAAGCATGACATTTTAACCTTATTAAAAATGCATAAAAAATTTAATGCACACATTTACAAGTATAAATGAAAACAATCTTGAAACAGCTTCGGCAAGTTGGCAACATGTACCTAATAGAATAATAAATGCACTACATTAACTGTTACCATTCCCCCTCAAAAGGTAGACGTACCACATACACATAGACTTACAAGAGCTAACAGGAAAAATTACCCAAACAGTATATCTTAACTTCCTGAAAGCAGCATTAAATTGCACACATTTCCACACAAAAAAGTGCACACTATGCTCGAACATTTTCTATCTGCAAACAGAAAATATCCAGAAAAAGCTACGACAATAGAAATACATCACACTAAATTTATATTTCACTTCCCCCCACCAGAAATAAACAACTTCTATACACACAGTTCAGCCTTTTAAAAGTAATTCTTCCAAATCATACCCCCAAGAACAATAGCAATTACATATACATACAGGTTTTATACCTTTAAAAACTACTACTCAAAAATCTCAAAATAACCACTGCACAGATTTAAATACTGTGTACTGCACTCCCATCTACCTCTAAACATTAAAAAATTAAACCACAGTATATTCCCATTTTAAACTACTACTCAAAAATCTCAAAATAACCACTGCATAGATTTAAATACTGCATACTACATCCCCATCTACCTCTAAACATTAAAAACTTAAATAAAGCACAACATTCCCATGTTAAATAACTTAAGCCACAAAATAATGTTATGTACTTACCACTATCACAGTTTTTGCTGGGCTAGCTTGCTTCCTTCCTGCTGCAATGGCTAGTTGGATGACTGGCTCTGTCTGCTCAAGTGGCTGGGCTGGCTAGCAGGCTCCCTTGCTGGCTAGCAAGCTCCCTTGCAGGCTGGCTTCTTTGCTGGCTGGCTGTCTGGCTTCTCTGCTGACTGGCTGGCTGGCTTCTTTACTGGCTGGCTGGCTGGCTTCTTTGCTGGCTGGATGGCTGCCTGGCTTCAGAAATTTCAGATCTTTTTTACTTTGCAGCTGTAGAGCACTAAAACAAAACTGCTCTACAGCTGCAACCTTTATTGGGCTCTTCTAGGTAACTTCCCGCCCTCTCCAATCCCTGCAGCCAATTACTGCTTGAATTACACCACCCGGACCTAGCAGGGAATCCCTCTAACTGCAGGTCCGGGTTGGTGAAGTAGCCGCATTGCCGTGGAAAAAACGCTTTTCCACAACAATGGCAATTTGCGAGAGCGAAAAGGGGAAAACAGGACTTTTAAAGTCCCACTGTTGGTGAATGCGGGAAGCGGGATGAGAAGGCTCAACCCGTGAGTGTCCCGCTGACAATGGGACAGGTGGCAACCGTAAGACACAATGATCTTATGTACTTTTTGACAAAGCTTCCATCTTCAACGTATGCTACTGTTAATGTATCTGTCAAGTATGTTCTCCCTCTTGCCACCTCTTTAGTCCCATAACCATTATGCCGACCTTTTTGAATTCTGCTTTAAAAGACTGCAGATTTAGTGACACCTACTGACTATAAACAGAACAAAACCAAAAAAAAAAAAAAAAAAATCCTTCTCGGGAATGTCCAGAAGAGGAGTGAAAATTTATTTTATTTTACATTTGATAACCGGGGGTGTCTGAATGAGCTGCAAAGGCCCCTTTTCAGCAGAGGCCTGGGGAGAAAAGCTCCAGACAGAAAAATAATTACAGATACATTTAGACATGATCAGTATATACACAAATTACAATAGACATGTTTTTACAGTGGTATGCAGCACATCAACAGTTACAGTGGAGAGAAGAAACAAGAAAACAATTTAAAAGTAAAGGTAATTAATAGATTTGTGAAGTACCTATACTATTATTATTTCTAAAGGAAAGACAGATGTTGGTGCAGTCATGCAATCAGTAATTATGTAGTGCAGAACTAGTAAAGTATTGAAGTGCCTATATTAATAAAATGATCCACCTACTTACAGAATGGGTCTTCAATAAGCAGGCAGCCTTTACACTGGGTTGTCTGTGTAGAAGTTATTAACCAAAATATCTGACCTGTATCTGAGGCAGTGAGATGCAGGGTCTGGAAAAGGAGCTACCAAGTAAGTCTTGAGCTGTAATGCAGCCCTACACTAGGTTATGAGTATGTGGTCTAGGTCAATGAAATCTGACCTGCTGCTGAATGCGAGAAGCAGGATGTGGAAAAGGGGCTACAATACTAATCTTCAAATGCAGTACTGCACTGAAACCTTTGACCTACCGCTTAAGTTATAACTCAGATCTATGTAGTTTAGGGCAAACAAATAGCTTTTCAATGAAAATAATTAGCACAATTGTATGCACATCACTTCATAGCGCTCAACCTTCCATCTCCAAAATGAAGAACAAATGGGCAAAATGTGGAACATTTACTAATGGCTTACTAGCAACTTCATCTAGGAAGCTCACAGGATGGCTAAAATGTGATATTTTTACTTACAAAATAGGTCTTTTAACGAAATAATATGATTCAGTTATATTTACCATTGATATCAAGTAAAAATACCACTAACACTAAAAGTGCGACAGACCCTGTCAATGTGGAACTTTGAGGAACATGAACTTTTACATATCCCAAATGAGGAATGTTCCTCGAAATGAGATACACTGAGGTATGTCAGCTTTTTACAAATAATTTAAATGAATATAAACTAAAGTGTGCATGAATTGCAGTGACAAGGAAAAACAACAAACATACGTTTAAAAAAAATAATGAGGTGTTTCTAAATTTATGACATTAATATGACTTGCCGTTATAATACCTCAAAGTCTTTTTCATCTGTGATTTGTTTACAAAGCCTAGAATCTTCACATGGGCATGGATTATCAGCAAATGATCCCAACACAACTTGGCAAAATGCAAAAAAATACAGATATCGGGCCATATTACTTTTTATGGAGCGACCCATGAACTCACTCATCCACCTTTACAAACATATGATAAAAGTTATGTACTCACCATAACATTCCATGTTTGTAGTCCATCTCACACTTCATTCTTACATATGGGATCGGAGCCGATCCTCAGCTCCGACTCGGCATATTACAAGCTGGAAGTCTTCTAGTTGGCTCGTGGCTAGGTAGGTATCCCATGGTGCACCAGTACAATCCCCAGATCTTATTTGCTGCTAACTAGGAGAGATAATAACAAATATACAGAAGAAAGTCAATACTAAAAGGTCTCCATAAAAAAAGGTAATAGTATTTTTCTGTCTCCAGGTACATCCAGGATGGGGGTAGGAGGGTGGGTTCATAAGAATGAAGTGCGAGATGGACTACAAACATGGAACATTATGGTGAGTACATAACTTCTTTATGTTCTGTAGTTCTATCTCACCTTCATTCTTAGATATGGGACTGTGTCCCTAGCGCCTTATTCTTGGGTGGCTCAAGAAAAAATACTCCTGAGTACCGTGGAACCAAATGATGCTCTACCCCTGGAGGTTAAATCCAATTTGTAATGAGTAAGAAAAGTGTGAGGGGTAGCCCACGTTGCTGCTGCACAAATATTATCAAGTGGGACCCTGGCTTGAAAGGCTGCAGAGGTAGACTGAGATCTGGTAGAATGAGCCTTGATTTTAAAGGGTAAAGGTCTACCCTTAGAGTTGTAAACGTAAGCTATACAGCTAGAAATCCAATTTAAGAGTGTTACTTTGGAAACTGGTAAACCTGACCTGGATTCGGAAAAGGAAATAAATAATTGATCTGAATTCCTGATTTCCTTAGTCCGGTGTAAATAAAAACGTAATTGTCTATGGACATCCAGCTGATGAAATCTGTATTCAGCTGCGTTGGAATGATTTGGAAAGAACACCGGAAGTTCTATAGATTGATTCAAGGTGGCATGGGAACAGACCTTGGAGACAAAAGAAGAATTAGTACAAAGGGACACCCTGTCTTTGTGAAAAATCAAGTAAGGAGGTTTCACAGACAATGCTTGCAACTCTGACACCCATCTGGCGGACGTGATAGCCACCAGAAACAAAGTCTTCCAAGACAGGAATTTCAAGGCGATGAATGAGAAGGCTCAAAGGGCGGAGAAATTAATTTGGATAACACAAAATTTAAATCCCATGAGGCCACAGGTTCTTGCAAGGGGGGGGGTCTTAACAAAGTGGCACCTTTAAGGAAAGTTTTGCACAGCCTATGTGACATCAGATTAGAATCTTGAAAGCCTAGATGAAAATTTGAAATCGCTGCCAATTGAACTCTGATAGTGGCAGCCGCAGATCCCTGGCGAAAAAGCTCAGACAGGAATTCCAAAACCACTGGAATGGAGGCAGTGTAAGGATCAACATTCATTTTCTCCATCCAAATAGAGAATCTTCTCCATTTAGTGAAATATAGTCTCCTAGTGGAAGGTTTATGAGAAGAAGTAAGGATATGAGTCACGGGGGGTGAGAAGTCGTGAAGCCTGACTAGGGATGGAACTGGAGCAGCTACGCTGTCAAATTGAAGGTGTGTAAGGAGGGGTGAAGCGAACCAGACATGGGAGTCAACAGGTCTGGAACTGGGTCCAGAATCCAAAGATCATCTAGGAGAAGAGGCCCGAGAAAGGGGAACCAAACCTGATGAGGCCAGTAAGGAGCAATGAGGATCAGTTTGCTTCCCAGATGTTTCACTTTCTGAATAACCTTGGGAATGAGAGGGAAGGGAGGGAAAGCATAAAGGAGACCCAGGGGCCAATCATGAACAAGTGCATCTCTCGATGACTCCCCCAGAGGGGGGATGAGGGAGAAGTAGCTGCTGCATTTGGCATTGATTGGACTGGCAAAGAGATCGCAGCAAGGCTGTCCCCATCTGCGGAAAATCTGTTCCGCTGTTTCTCATTTCAGAGACCACTCGTGAGGCATCAGAATTGCCCAGCTGAGCTTGTCAACTATTATGTTGGTTGTCCCTGGAATGTGGGGAAGATATCACCCATTTCCAAACTCGAATGGCCTCTCGACAGAGTGGATAAGATCTGGTTCTGCCTTGTTTGTTGATATACCATACTACTGACATCATGTCTGATTGTATTGCAAAAGTCCCCAGAGGTAGAAGGTCATGAAGTGCTTGCAACACCAGGAGCACCACCCTCATCTCTAGAACATTGATTGCAGGTGAGCCTCATGATCTTGCCATGTGCCTTGGACAGTCCTGCCTAGATAATGCCCCCCCCCACCCTATCTGTGAGGCATTCGTGGTCACAGTGGCAACAGGTTGGTGAAGAACAAATGGAGTGCCCGTGGTTAACTGATTGGGTAGATTCCACCAAATGAGGTCCTTCTTGCAAGAGTCTGTCAGCAGAATGTGATGAGATAATGGTAGGGGCTGAAAGGACCATTGGGATGACAGGAGCCACTGAAGAATTCTCATGTGTAGTCTGGCTAGTGGCACTAGCAATATGGTGGAGGCCATGGTCCTTAAAAGCTGTAGAACAGTCTTGGCTTTGGTCTTTCATAAGGGGAGAAGACGTTGAATTTGAAGAACCAGATTCTGTGCCCTTTCTACAGGAAGGCGAGCCAACATGTCTACTGTATCTATCTCTGCGCCTATAAAGATCACAGATTGAGAGGGCAATAAGTCAAATTTGTCCCAATTTATAGAAATTCCCAGCTGGGCACACAGCTGAATGGTAGTGTCCCTGGCCTGAAGAAGATGATGCCTGGTGGGGGTGGTCAAGAGCCAGTCGTCCAGATACGGAAACACCTGGAATCCTCGACGTCTCAGGTGAGCTGTCACTACCACCATACACTTCGTAAACACCTTGGGGGCTGTGGTGAGACCAAAGGGCAGAGCACAAAACTGGTAATGACTGGCTCCCAGCCAGAAGTGTAGATGACCCCTCAACGCCCTGTCCATTTCTATGTGGTAGTATGCATCTTGGAGATCTATTGAGCACATCCAATTGTCTTTGCCTAATAACGGGAGTATAGACTGCAGTGTCACCATCTGGAACTTGTCCTTCTTCACTGATTCGTTCAATATGCTGAGGTCCAAAATGGGCCTCCAGTTCCCTGTACAATTTGGCACTAAAAAGAATCTGGAGTAGGTTCTGGATCCTATTTGGTCTGCTGGGACGGTTTGGATGACTCTTTTTGTCAGCAACTTGTTGAACTCCACAGTTGCCTGATCCCTGTGATTGGGTGGAACATCTGGGATCCTCTTGAGAACAAAAGGTGGAAGAGAAAAGGGTATGACATAACCTCTGGTAATAATTCTTTGTACCCACTTGTCTTGAGTGATACCCAGCCAGGCTTCTGGATTCAAAGAAATGCAACCCCCGACTGGCCTCAGAGAAGCAAGGTCGGGCCCCACATTAGGAGCACTGGTAAGGCCAGCCTTGAAAGGAATCGTGTCCTCCCTGATTTTGCAGACCACCCCTGCCTCTAGGGCGATGTCTACCATTTCCTCCTCCGCCTCTGAAGGAGGAGTCAACCTGTGCATCCTGGAAAAACCTCGGGGACTTCTTGAACCATATCTTACCGCCCCTCTGACCCTTAGGATATGGTCTAGAATGTACAGTAAAACGTACTCCTACAGCAGAGAGTGTTTTTCCTTCTTGCTCACACCGGGGTGAAAGTGTCCTTTACCGTGGGTCCAAACAATGAGGAACCGTCAAAGGGGGCGTTGGTAAAGGTAGATTTGAACAGTTCCGCAAAGTTACACAAACACATCCAGGAATGACGCCTTAGGGAAATTCCTGTACCCGGTGCTCTACTCACTCCATCTGCTGCATACAAAATAAGTCGCATGGACGAGTTGATGATAGAGTTCAAGGTGGACAACTGGGCAGACACCATCAGGACTCCCTCAGTACATGTACCTTCTAGAGAATCTCCTAACTCCTTAAGGAAATCTCTCTGAAGCCTCGTGAAGTGTGTAAGGTAGTTCAGCGATCTAAGGGTAAATGTCACTGAAGAGAAGATATGCTTCCCGTATCTGTCCATCATTCAAGATTCCTTATTTGGTGGATGAACAGATAAAGAAGTCTCTGCTAGCTCCTTCTTAGTGGCCACCACCACCACCATGGCATCTTCGGGAACACCTTTAGACAAAACATCCTTTTCTGAGGGTGCAGAAAGAAACTTATTCTGTCTCCTGGGGACTGGCTCCATGGCATCAGGAGTATCCCACACCTTTCTAACTAGCTCCATCAGTTCGTTGAAGGGTGGAGACACCCAAGAGGCTGAAGGTTGAGACCCGAAAGCCCTCGGGTACACTCCTCATCAGAAGGGGTGACAGTAGGCCAGCCACACCTCTGTTTGAGGATTTCCAGGATGTCTACGAAGGAGACATCATCAGAGGACAATTTGGGGGACCCTTTTGACTCATCGAGGTCAGTGTCAGAGGTCAGAGACTCATCCTGGGAGTCTACATGCTTCCTCTTACATGTTCTTTTCCATGGGGGCTCCTTGGAAGGATATTCTGGTGAGATCTCGGAAGAGTGGGGGCCACCGGCCAGTGGCTCCTGAGGCTGAGGATCTCTGCTGTCCACGGAGAGAGTAGGAGCTGAGACAGAAGTAGGTGCCTTAGGGGGAAGAGTGTTGGTACCCTTGGTAGGAGCTGAAGATCGGGACAGCACACTCCTCATCATCTTAAATGCTGACCTTTCAGGCTGCGAAGAGACCAAGGATGCCATCGGCTCCAGAGCCATCGGACAAAGGATCCAAACTCACCCTCACCAACACGCCAAGAGAAAGACTTGGAATCGAAGAGGTTCAGTTCCAGGCATCCCTGTCAGGGCCGACTGGGGAGCTTCGGCTCCTATACATCACGGATGGCACCAAGAGTGTCAGAGTGGAATTTGGCCCATGAAACAGCCACAGGGGGAGCTAGAGCTGAGGGTTCCACCAGTGGTACCAAACACTCCGGGTCCGAAAGGCCAGCATGGCTCGGAGAAGGAATGATCAAAGGGGGCTTAACAGACTCAAGTGGCTCCGGAACTGACTGGGTCAGAGCCAACAACAATTTTGGTAAGGCAGATGACTTCAAGAGTCTCAGCACTACCCAATCCACATGGACAGAGTAGGAGAACAGGATCTCTGCAATATCGGTGACTTCAATGTAGGGGAGACTGGTAGAGGATCCATAGACCTGCTCTGTGAAATACTCTTAGAGGTCGGCTCCGAGCTACTTGGGGCCGACCCTGTAATCATAGTACTACTCTCAATCGGCACCGAACTCTGTGGAGCCAATGAGACAGTGGACTTATCAGATTTAGTAATTTTAAGAGGTGGCTCCGAGACACCAGCTGTTGCCAGGGAGGGCCTCTTAGAGGACTTAGACTTTTCCTTTTTAGATTCCTGAGATCTAGAAGAGGAGGAAGAGCTAGCCAGATCTTCCTCAAAGGAAGGTTTTAGAAGACCTTTTAGGATGAGCTTATGTTTTCTTTTTTGCAACACCCTAGCACTGAAAGAGTGGCAAAATAAGCAAGTTTCCTGTAAGTGGATGGCCCCTAAACAGTAAACGCAGTTACTATGGCCATCCATTATGGACATCTTCTGTCAGCATTTTATGCATTTTTTTAAAGCCAGATGGTTTATGGTCCTTGCTTTCTTTAGACATTTTCACAGAGAAGAGCTCACACACACACAGAAAGAAAAAGGAGAGGACTGGGTCCTCTAATTTAAATGTTCCTAGCCCTGCAGGAAAGAGAAAGACATCACGAGGACTAGGTCCTCTAATCTAAACGGGCCTAGCCCGGGCAGGAAAAGGAAACAGAAAACTAGGTCTTCTAACTAAAACAGACCTAGGGAAAGGTACAATAAGAAGAGTCGTCACACACTCAAACAGGAATAAAGTGTAAATTTCAAATTTACTTAACAAGGAAAACAGAACCTCGTTCTATTAAGAACACTAACAAATTTATCAAGTTGAAAGCCGCAAAAAACTTTGACTTATGACTATTAAACAACACACAGCCTAACTGAGCGCAAAAGGCGCCTACAATTACTAAACTCTAAATATCAACACAAAAAACCAGCACACAGGATACCAACTACTATGAAGCCAAAAGGCCAATTATACTAAAGTAATTGCACACAAAAGGTGCACTTATAAACGCTACGCTAATTATGACTAAACAATGATCTTTTAAGTAGAAAAGTCCAAAAAATTTTTTATAAACTTTGAATAAATTGAAAAACTTAGCTAGAGCCAAAGAGAAGCACAACTGAACTCATCGACTCGGCAAACGAGATCTGGGGATTGTACTGGTGCACCATGGGATACCTACCTAGCCACGAGACATCTAGAAGACTTCCAGCTTGTAATAGGCCGAGTCGGAGCCGAGGATCGGCTCCGATCCCATATGTAAGAATGAAGGCGAGATAGGACTACAGAACATCGAAATACTTGTAGGTGGTAAAATAAAAGGGAAGTCTATACCATGACGTAATGGGTGGAGTTTGTCATGGCTCTAGGGCATCGATTGGGTTGAAGTATTAGTCCAGTTGTTTTATTTGCTTTTTCCTTTTCCGGAAGTACTTCTGTGCTTTCAATCTTTCTGCTAGTTGAGTCGTTCTGTGAAACTTAACAGCAGATTGTTTTGGCTTAGATCTCAAGTGCGATATATGTGAAATTAAGAAAAGCGTGCATACAGTTTTCATAACAACTGTAACGTGTGCCTTTTGAGTTATGTTTAAGCTTCTATTCTCATGATGTTTTTCATTATGGGGCTTATATGTGGTTACCGTATTTGATGTATCTTTCCCAGAGTTTACAGTCTACCAAAAACATAAGGCAGCAGGGTAGTTTAATAGTTTTCTTGATCTATGAAACAAAGCTGTTTGAAAAAGCCTTTCATTGATTTAATTGTCGAGACCTGCTGAATTCATACAGATCAGGGGAAAAAAAGAAGTGTCTGGTTGTGAATGTAGTATACAGGTTACTTCTACATTTCGTTTCAGTTTACATTTACTGCGCATCCAGTGGGGTAGTGTTCTAATGCAAAGTCACATGGGATATCATCCGTGCCTAAGCCTACTTATGCAAGCAGTGACTTTAAGTTCTGTTTGAAGAAACATTAACGTGACTTGCTGAACTTTGTACTGACTGTGCCTTAGTCTTGCACATCGCTAGTATACTAGAGTTGTGCAGACAAAATGATCTTATGTACTTTTTGACAAAGCTTCCATCTTCAACGTATGCTACTGTTAATGTATCTGTCAAGTAGGTTCTCCCTCTTGCCACCTCTTTAGTCCCATAACCATTATGCCGACCTTTTTGAATTCTGTTTTAAAAGGCTGCAGATTTAGTGACACCTACTGACTATAAACAGAACAAAATAAAAAAAAAAAAATCCTTCTCGGGAATGTCCAGAAGAGGAATGAAAATTTTATTTTAATTTACATTTGCTAACCGGGGGTGTCTGACTGAGCCGAAAAGGCCCTTTTTCAGCAGAGGCCTGGGGAGAAAAGCTCCACACAGAAAAATAATTACTGATACATTTAGATATTTAGACATGATCAGTATATACACAAATTACAATAGACATGTTTTTACAGTGGTATGCAGCACATCAACAGTTACAGTGGAGAGAAGAAACAAGAAAACATTAATTTAAAAATAAAGGTAATTAATAGATTTGTGAAGTACCTATACTATTATTATTTCTAAAGGAAAGACAGATGTTGGTGCAGTCATGCAATCAGTAATTATGTAGTGCAGAACTAGTAAAGTACTGAAGTACCTATATTAATAAAATGATCCACCTACTTACAGAATGCCTTATTTCTGAGTATTTTAAGAGTGCAGTGGGCCACTGAAACCCCTTTTCACTCATGACTGAATTAAAAAAAATGAAGGGGGAGATGCGTGTCGTCTTCTCCTTTTGGCTTTTCCCATTAGCGTCGGTACAGCGGAGCAATGGTCCACAGAATAATTGGCAGTGTAGTTTTATGGTGTTGAGTTGGTAGCCCAGTGTCCAACCTTCCACAGAAGGCATACACACACATACACACACAGTTACACCTAAGGTCAATTAAGAGTGTCCAATCCCAATGTCTTTGGGACGTGGGAGGTAAACTGAGCACTCGAGGGAACCCACGCAACCACAGGGAGGATATGCAGACTCCACGTAGAGGGCACCCTAGCCAAGAATCAAACTGGAGAGTCTCTTGCTGTGAGGTGGCAACGCTAAGCACTGCACCCTCTGGCACCCCAAGGGGGGAGGGGGAGACGCACG
Organism: Protopterus annectens; assembly: GCF_019279795.1. Lineage (NCBI taxonomy): Eukaryota > Metazoa > Chordata > Ceratodontiformes > Protopteridae > Protopterus > Protopterus annectens. The sequence continues at coordinate 1,010,532,547 of NC_056744.1, forward strand.
TAAAATGTATATTAAGTCAGTACTAGGTTTGACTTTATTTATTTGACATTTGTTTACCGGGGTGGTCTTACTGGGTCTACAGAACCCGTTTTCAGAAGAGGCCCGGGGAGAAAAGCTCCACATACAGTACAATACAAGTACAGTGTAATCCAGTACAGTTCAAATTATATTAAAAATACTATACAAAAATAAGTTGAACGAACAAACTATTTTACAAGATGTTACAATATATACTATATGTTCATAGGTTGGTACTAGGCTATCGGCCCTAGGATCTATACAAGCCTAGCCATAACAATTCCCTGACTATTTCTTCCCACAGTATTCACTTCCCTGGACCCCTGTCTAGCAGGGTGACTGACGTGATCCCCGGGGTGAATTTTCTTTCTCCCATCCAATCATCAAGGTTCCTTTTGAAGAGGGCCAAAGAGGCACTCTGCTTGACATGTATGGGCAGTCTATTCCAGAGTCTGGGGAGTCTCTGGGTCAGGAACCTATCCCTCCAGCATGTTTTGTTTATTGTGATGACAAGATTTAGATCCCGGGAGCGTGTGGCTCTGAGGGATTGGGATTTCTTTAAGTGTAGCAGTAGCATGTCCAACAGCTCTGGGTTTGACATGGCCTTGTATGTTAAGCAGAGATCACCTCTGAGTAGACGATATGCGACAGAGTATAGCTGAAGATTTTTAAGGCGGTCAGCATAGGACATCTGCTTTAGGGCTGTGATTCTTTTAGTGAGGTATTTCTGTGGCCTTTCCAGTTGTTGTAGATGTCTTGAGAGGTACATACCAAATGGGGCATTGTATTCTATAATGGGTCTAATGAGGGATGAGTACAGTGGGACAATGACCTCCTTTTTTCTGGATGAAAAGCCCTTAGTGATGTGGTGTGCCACATAGAAGGATTTCCTGACTGTTGTGGCGATGTGGTTATTGAAGGTGAGACCACTGTCCACCTGTGTCCCTAAGTCTCTTATCACACTTTCGGTGTTTAGTGTACTGCCACCTATGTGATAATTCATGGGTACATGTTTTTTCCCAAAGGGGATAACTATACATTTCTTGACATTGAGCTTGAGCCCATGACTCTGGCACCAAGCATCTGTTTCTGTAAGTACCTTTTGTAGGGTATCCACATAATTTGGGGATTCAGTAATGGTTCCCAGTTTGCAGTCATCTGCAAACTTTGTTAGCCAGAGTCCCTTAGTAAACAAAAAAGTCCAGGTGAGGCAAATGAGAGGCAGATGAGAGGCAACAAAGCAACACAACAAGGGAAAAATCCCCTTTGTCTTTTTCAAGGTTTAACAGAGGAAAATATTTATTTCTTCTCTGGGACAAAACATTATCCTTAGCAGTGTTCAAAATAGCTGGATCATAACCCCTTTTAGTAAATAATGAACAAATAAAATTAAATTCCTTGGACAAGTCCGCTTCCTTAGAGGTCATGCGGCTTGCCCGAATAAATTGTCCCCTAGGGATATTGTTAATTATATGCTTAGGGTGCCCACTTTTGTAATGTAAATATCCATTGTTAAAAGTTTTCTTATGGAAAATATTACTGTGAAGCCTATTTTCATCAAAATCCCATTTTAATGAAATATCCAAAAAATTAATGTTAAACCCCTTGGTACCTGTAGTGAATTTTAAATAGTCAGAAAACATATTAATGTCCGTCAAAAATTCATCTACAGTACTAATGTCACCCTCAATTATAAAAAACAGATCGTCCATAAACCTACAAAAAAAGGAAACATTGTATTTTTCAGTTAAGGTGGGAAGAAATTGTTTCTCCCACCAGGCCATAACCAAATTGGCAAAAGCTGGGGCAGCTGAGGAGCCCATAGCTACCCCTCTCTTTGCCAATAATAGGTCTTTCCAAAAAGAAAAAAATTGTTTTCTAAAATGACTTCCATCAACCTACACAACAGTGATATCATGCCATTAGTAAAATTTGAACAACTAGAATTTAGAAAACTCCTTATGGCTTCAACACCCTCTGAATGGGAATACAAGTAAAAGCGAAACAACATCAAGGGTAAACATTACTTGCTTGTCAGGATGAAAACCATAGGTGTTAACAAAATGGTTAATTTTCTTCAAAAAATGCCAGGAGTCCCATATAAAAGAAGGTTGCATAGAAACAACAGGACCAAGGGTTGCATCTAAAACAAAGAAATCCCTCGGTAACTGAATGGGGTGCAGAGACTATGGGTCTGAATGGTGGATTTAGCAAAGATTTATGTGCCTTTGGGATGCCAAAAAGTACCCCTATCCTAGGCTGTTCAATGATACAAAACTCATATAGTTCGGGGCTAATTTCATGGTTCATAAGAGCATCATATAAATGTGTTTTAACCAAACAGAAACAATGTTTAATATCAAATAATGAAATAGTCTCATATTCATCCCTATTTTCTAAAAGTTCTAACATACCTTTATTATAAGCCTCCTTAGTCATAATAACTATATTGTTTCCCTTGTCTTCATAAAGCGAAATTGTTAGTTAATTGTTGTAACCTTTTTAAAGCATGCTTTTCTTCCTGTGTTAAATTATTGGTTAGGTTAGAATAGTTACCTAACAACCCTTCCACTTCTTGTGTACAAGTTTCTTCAAAAACCTTTAGGGTGTGATGTAATTTTGGACAAAAAAATGAAGGTTTAATAAAGGTACGGTCAGTTGAAGGTAACTCATGCAACAAATAATGTAAATTCAGTTTTCTTGAATATTTCTTAATATCTACAATGGTCCGCACATAATTAGCTCTAACATAAGGAACAAAGTTTAGCCCTAATTTTAAAACATCAAGTTCCACCTGGTCAAAAACATGATTTGTTAAATTGACAATAGAAAAGTAATCATTAATTCCTTCTAAGTTTCCTCCCCCGAGGACTGGGAACTTAAGAAAGTCCGACTCCTTGTGGAAATAGTTTTTATTGTTGTTGTTGGGTTGCGCCGATTTTGAAAAGGGCCAGATAATGATGGAGGATTAGAATTACCCAGTCCGGCCCCCACAACAACATTCCCATTGTTCCTGGTGTTGTTATCACCAGACGTTAAGGGAGGAAAGTTCTCAACATCTGTTAAAAAATTATTTTCAACATGCCCGACTTGGTCGGATAAATTTCTGTCCAAGGCTGGTTTAGTAGCTGTCTTTTCAAAAGTTTTTGGCCTGTGCTGTTCACGAAACCCAACTCCCCTTGATGCATTGTTGGAAAAATGCTTATCGCCGACATCGGCTACAGGTTTAACAGCAGGAACCCAATGCCCACTTTTGGTAACTTGATTGTTGTTACCAACGGATTTGTATGACTTGTTAGGAACCCCAAAATTGGCATAAGCCAAATTATGTTTGTAAGAATCAAGGTCCCTTAGCAATTTTGAATGTTTTCTATTTATGTTATCCAAGGAAAACTGTTCCGTTTCCTTGGAAACAGATTCAAGAAACTCAAGAAATTTTATTTCGCCCAAGTTCTGTTTGAAATAAGTCTCCAGATTCATAATCTCCTCTTTAATTGACTCCATTTTAGAAATATTGTTATCCGACAATAGTCTTAGAAACCTAAGACCTGCGTCGTTAAAAAAACCAGTTAGGACAGTAAAGAAGGCATCCCTGCTTGTACCCGCTGGGGCACTTAAAAATCGTAGCCCCTTTGGGACGATGTTCAATTCCAAGCAGCGTTCAAAATAACTATTTTCAACATATATAGCGTCGTACCTTTTAAGATGCTTTATTAGCTGCCCACGCTTTAAGTTGAATTCCTCGTTGAAAAAAGTATTGGGAATCCCTTCAGTTGTACCTAATTCCTTAAACGGATTGTCCGCACGGTCGAAAAAGTCCTGTAAGGTTACCCGACCCATAATGCGCTGTCCGTTGAAGCCTGCTGGTTTAACAGAACGTACGGCTCCTTCCGAATCCACCCTTGCTTGTGGTTCACTGCAAAATGCTACCGGACTGGAAGCTGTAATAGTTGTTTCCGGATCATGACTTCTCGAGACCAAAACTTTTAGCTTAATTTCTGATTTCTGTTAAGGTTGCCAATAACAGCATATTTAAGTTCCCTGTTTCAGCAGATGGAGTGGCATGAATACTGAGATTTAACAAAGGATCCTCAAGCGCCTCAGCCATGGAAAAGACAGCCAGTAAAATACGCCAAAACACAAAAATACCAAATAAACAAAAAAGTCCAGGTGAGGCAAATGAGAGGCAGATGAGAGGCAACAAAGCAACACAACAAGGGAAAAATCCCCTTTGTCTTTTTCAAGGTTTAACAGAGGAAAATATTTATTTCTTCTCTGGGACAAAACATTATCCTTAGCAGTGTTCAAAATAGCTGGATCATAACCCCTTTTAGTAAATAATGAACAAATAAAATTAAATTCCTTGGACAAGTCCGCTTCCTTAGAGGTCATGCGGCTTGCCCGAATAAATTGTCCCCTAGGGATATTGTTAATTATATGCTTAGGGTGCCCACTTTTGTAATGTAAATATCCATTGTTAAAAGTTTTCTTACGGAAAATATTACTGTGAAGCCTATTTTCATCAAAATCCCATTTTAATGAAATATCCAAAAAATTAATGTTAAACCCCTTGGTACCTGTAGTGAATTTTAAATAGTCAGAAAACATATTAATGTCCGTCAAAAATTCATCTACAGTACTAATGTCACCCTCAATTATAAAAAACAGATCGTCCATAAACTGGTTGCATTTCGCAGTGAACCACAAGCAAGGGTGGATTCGGAAGGAGCCGTACGTTCTGTTAAACCAGCAGGCTTCAACGAACAGCGCATTATGGGTCGGGTAACCTTACAGGACTTTTTCGACCGTGCGGACAATCCGTTTAAGGAATTAGGTACAACTGAAGGGATTCCAAATACTTTTTTCAACGAGGAATTCAACTTAAAGCGTGGGCAGCTAATAAAGCATCTTAAAAGGTACGACGCTATATATGTTGAAAATAGTTATTTTGAACGCTGCTTGGAATTGAACATCGTCCCAAAGGGGCTACGATTTTTTAAGTGCCCCAACGGGGTACAAGCAGGGGATGCCTTCTTTACTGTCCTAACTGTTTTTTTAACGACGCAGGTCTTAGGTTTCTAAGACTATTGTCGGATAACAATATTTCTAAAATGGAGTCAATTAAAGAGGAGATTATGAATCTGGAGACTTATTTCAAACAGAACTTGGGCGAAATAAAATTTCTTGAGTTTCTTGAATCTGTTTCCAAGGAAACGGAACAGTTTTCCTTGGATAACATAAATAGAAAACATTCAAAATTGCTAAGGGACCTTGATTCTTACAAACATAATTTGGCTTATGCCAATTTTGGGGTTCCTAACAAGTCATACAAATCCGTTGGTAACAACAATCAAGTTACCAAAAGTGGGCATTGGGTTCCTGCTGTTAAACCTGTAGCCGATGTCGGCGATAAGCATTTTTCCAACAATGCATCAAGGGGAGTTGGGTTTCGTGAACAGCACAGGCCAAAAACTTTTGAAAAGACAGCTACTAAACCAGCCTTGGACAGAAATTTATCCGACCAAGTCGGGCATGTTGAAAATAATTTTTTAACAGATGTTGAGAACTTTCCTCCCTTAACGTCTGGTGATAACAACACCAGGAACAATGGGAATGTTGTTGTGGGGGCCGGACTGGGTAATTCTAATCCTCCATCATTATCTGGCCCTTTTCAAAATCGGCGCAACCCAACAACAACAATAAAAACTATTTCCACAAGGAGTCGGACTTTCTTAAGTTCCCAGTCCTCGGGGGAGGAAACTTAGAAGGAATTAATGATTACTTTTCTATTGTCAATTTAACAAATCATGTTTTTGACCAGGTGGAACTTGATGTTTTAAAATTAGGGCTAAACTTTGTTCCTTATGTTAGAGCTAATTATGTGCGGACCATTGTAGATATTAAGAAATATTCAAGAAAACTGAATTTACATTATTTGTTGCATGAGTTACCTTCAACTGACCGTACCTTTATTAAACCTTCATTTTTTTGTCCAAAATTACATCACACCCTAAAGGTTTTTGAAGAAACTTGTACACAAGAAGTGGAAGGGTTGTTAGGTAACTATTCTAACCTAACCAATAATTTAACACAGGAAGAAAAGCATGCTTTAAAAAGGTTACAACAATTAACTAACGAATTTCGCTTTATGAAAAGCGACAAGGGAAACAATATAGTTATTATGACTAAGGAGGCTTATAATAAAGGTATGTTAGAACTTTTAGAAAATAGGGATGAATATGAGACTATTTCATTATTTGATATTAAACATTGTTTCTGTTTGGTTAAAACACATTTATATGATGCTCTTATGAACCATGAAATTAGCCCCTAACTATATGAGTTTTGTATCATTGAACAGCCTAGGATAGGGTACTTTTGGCATCCCAAAGGCACATAAATCTTTGCTAAATCCACCATTCAGACCCATAGTCTCTGCACCCCATTCAGTTACCGAGGGATTTCTTTGTTTTTAGATGCAACCCTTGGTCCTGTTGTTTCTATGCAACCTTCTTTATATGGGACTCCTGGCATTTTTTGAAGAAAATTAACCATTTTGTTAACACCTATGGTTTTCATCCTGACAAGCAAGTAATGTTTACCCTTGATGTTGTTTCGCTTTTACTTGTATTCCCCATTCAGAGGGTGTTGAAGCCATAAGGAGTTTTCTAAATTCTAGTTGTTCAAATTTTACTAATGGCATGATATCACTGTTGTGTAGGTTGATGGAAGTCATCTTAGAAAACAATTTTTTTCTTTTGAAAGACCTATTATCGGCAAAAGAGAGGGGTAGCTATGGGCTCCTCAGCTGCCCCAGCTTTTGCCAATTTGGTTATGGCCTGGTGGGAGAAACAATTTCTTCCCACCTTAACTGAAAAATACAATGTTTCCTTTTTTTGTAGGTTTATGGACGATCTGTTTTTTATAATTGAGGGTGACATTAGTACTGTAGATGAATTTTTGACGGACATTAATATGTTTTCTGACTATTTAAAATTCACTACAGGTACCAAGGGGTTTAACATTAATTTTTTGGATATTTCATTAAAATGGGATTTTGATGAAAATAGGCTTCACAGTAATATTTTCCGCAAGAAAACTTTTAACAATGGATATTTACATTACAAAAGTGGGCACCCTAAGCATATAATTAACAATATCCCTAGGGGACACTTATTCGGGCAAGCCGCATGACCTCTAAGGAAGCGGACTTGTCCAAGGAATTTAATTTTATTTGTTCATTATTTACTAAAAGGGGTTATGATCCAGCTATTTTGAACACTGCTAAGGATAATGTTTTGTCCCAGAGAAGAAATAAATATTTTCCTCTGTTAAACCTTGAAAAAGACAAAGGGGATTTTTCCCTTGTTGTGTTGCTTTGTTGCCTCTCATCTGCCTCTCATTTGCCTCACCTAGACTTTTTTGTTTATTTGGTATTTTTGTGTTTTGGCTTATTTTACTGGCTGTCTTTTCCATGGCTGAGGCGCTTGAGGATCCTTTGTTAAATCTCAGTATTCATGCCACTCCATCTACTGAAACAGGGAACTTAAATATGCTGTTATTGGCAACCTTAACAGAAATCAGAAATTCGCTAAAAGTTTTAGTCTCGAGAAGTCATGATCCGGAAACAACTATTACAGCTTCCAGTCCGGTAGCATTTCGCAGTGAACCACAAGCAAGGGTGGATTCGGAAGGAGCCGTACGTTCTGTTAAACCAGCAGGCTTCAACGAACAGCGCATTATGGGTCGGGTAACCTTACAGGACTTTTTCGACCGTGCGGACAATCCGTTTAAGGAATTAGGTACAACTGAAGGGATTCCAAATACTTTTTTCAACGAGGAATTCAACTTAAAGCGTGGGCAGCTAATAAAGCATCTTAAAAGGTACGACGCTATATATGTTGAAAATAGTTATTTTGAACGCTGCTTGGAATTGAACATCGTCCCAAAGGGGCTACGATGTTTTAAGTGCCCCAACGGGGTACAAGCAGGGGATGCCTTCTTTACTGTCCTAACTGGTTTTTTTAACGACGCAGGTCTTAGGTTTCTAAGACTATTGTCGGATAACAATATTTCTAAAATGTAGTCAATTAAAGAGGAGATTATGAATCTGGAGACTTATTTCAAACAGAACTTGGGCGAAATAAAATTTCTTGAGTTTCTTGAATCTGTTTCCAAGGAAACGGAACAGTTTTCCTTGGATAACATAAATAGAAAACATTCAAAATTGCTAAGGGACCTTGATTCTTACAAACATAATTTGGCTTATGCCAATTTTGGGGTTCCTAACAAGTCATACAAACTGCTGGTAACAACAATCAAGTTACCAAAAGTGGGCATTGGGTTCCTGCTGTTAAACCTGTAGCCGATGTCGGCGATAAGCATTTTTCCAACAATGCATCAAGGGGAGTTGGGTTTCGTGAACAGCACAGGCCAAAAACTTTTGAAAAGACAGCTACTAAACCAGCCTTGGACAGAAATTTATCCGACCAAGTCGGGCATGTTGAAAATAATTTTTTAACAGATGTTGAGAACTTTCCTCCCTTAACGTCTGGTGATAACAACACCAGGAACAATGGGAATGTTGTTGTGGGGGCCGGACTGGGTAATTCTAATCCTCCATCATTATCTGGCCCTTTTCAAAATCGGCGCAACCCAACAACAACAATAAAACTATTTCCACAAGGAGTCGGACTTTCTTAAGTTCCCAGTCCTCGGGAGGAAACTTAGAAGGAATTAATGATTACTTTTCTATTGTCAATTTAACAAATCATGTTTTTGACCAGGTGGAACTTGATGTTTTAAAATTAGGGCTAAACTTTGTTCCTTATGTTAGAGCTAATTATGCGGACCATTGTAGATATTAAGAAATATTCAAGAAAACTGAATTTACATTATTTGTTGCATGAGTTACCTTCAACTGACCGCACCTTTATTAAACCTTCATTTTTTTGTCCAAAATTACATCACACCCTAAAGGTTTTTGAAGAAACTTGTACACAAGAAGTGGAAGGGTTGTTAGGTAACTATTCTAACCTAACCAATAATTTAACACAGGAAGAAAAGCATGCTTTAAAAAGGTTACAACAATTAACTAACGAATTTCGCTTTATGAAAAGCGACAAGGGAAACAATATAGTTATTATGACTAAGGAGGCTTATAATAAAGGTATGTTAGAACTTTTAGAAAATAGGGATGAATATGAGACTATTTCATTATTTGATATTAAACATTGTTTCTGTTTGGTTAAAACACATTTATATGATGCTCTTATGAACCATGAAATTAGCCCCGAACTATATGAGTTTTGTATCATTGAACAGCCTAGGATAGGGGTACTTTTTGGCATCCCAAAGGCACATAAATCTTTGCTAAATCCACCATTCAGACCCATAGTCTCTGCACCCCATTCAGTTACCGAGGGGATTTCTTTGTTTTTAGATGCAACCCTTGGTCCTGTTGTTTCTATGCAACCTTCTTTTATATGGGACTCCTGGCATTTTTTGAAGAAAATTAACCATTTTGTTAACACCTATGGTTTTCATCCTGACAAGCAAGTAATGTTTACCCTTGATGTTGTTTCGCTTTTTACTTGTATTCCCCATTCAGAGGGTGTTGAAGCCATAAGGAGTTTTCTAAATTCTAGTTGTTCAAATTTTACTAATGGCATGATATCACTGTTGTGTAGGTTGATGGAAGTCATCTTAGAAAACAATTTTTTTCTTTTTGGAAAGACCTATTATCGGCAAAAGAGAGGGGTAGCTATGGGCTCCTCAGCTGCCCCAGCTTTTGCCAATTTGGTTATGGCCTGGTGGGAGAAACAATTTCTTCCCACCTTAACTGAAAAATACAATGTTTCCTTTTTTTGTAGGTTTATGGACGATCTGTTTTTTATAATTGAGGGTGACATTAGTACTGTAGATGAATTTTTGACGGACATTAATATGTTTTCTGACTATTTAAAATTCACTACAGGTACCAAGGGGTTTAACATTAATTTTTTGGATATTTCATTAAAATGGGATTTTGATGAAAATAGGCTTCACAGTAATATTTTCCGCAAGAAAACTTTTAACAATGGATATTTACATTACAAAAGTGGGCACCCTAAGCATATAATTAACAATATCCCTAGGGGACAATTTATTCGGGCAAGCCGCATGACCTCTAAGGAAGCGGACTTGTCCAAGGAATTTAATTTTATTTGTTCATTATTTACTAAAAGGGGTTATGATCCAGCTATTTTGAACACTGCTAAGGATAATGTTTTGTCCCAGAGAAGAAATAAATATTTTCCTCTGTTAAACCTTGAAAAAGACAAAGGGGATTTTTCCCTTGTTGTGTTGCTTTGTTGCCTCTCATCTGCCTCTCATTTGCCTCACCTGGACTTTTTTGTTTATTTGGTATTTTTGTGTTTTGGCTTATTTTACCAGAGTCCCTTAGTGTTGGCCTGTACTTCAGAGAAGTAGATGCCAAACAAGAGAGGTCCCAGGACTGAACCCTGAGGTACTCCTGGATTTGGAGTCAGCTACTTTTACAGTGTGGGTTCTCTCAGAAAGCCCATTGACATCCCATCGAGTGATGTAGGGATTAATGCCCAGCTTAGTAAGTTTATCTATGATTCCAGAGTGGGGGATGGTGCCAAAGGCCTTGGCAAGGCCCAGATAGGCTGTGTGGACTGCCTTACCCTCATCCACGGCTCTGGAGACTGATTCGAAGAAGTCAATAAGGTTCAGGAGACAAGATCGGCCCTTCATGAACCCAATCTGGATGGGGTCCAGTGTTTTAAGGTTGCCAATGTCTTTGTTTATAAGTTCCATGATAATACGTTCCATGGCCTTGCAGATCAGGCTCGTCAGATTGATGGGGTGGTAGTTCCCGGGATCCAAGGTGGATCCCCCCTTGTGGAGTGGGATAACTGCAGCTGTGTGCCACTCAGTGGGCACAAATCCTGAGGTGAGGGTATGATTAAACATGACACTTAGGTGAGGTGCCAGTTCATTTTGTAGTTCATGTAGTACACAGCCTGAGATGTCATCTGTTCCCATGGATGCCGTATTCTTAGCTTTGGAGAGTGCTTTTTTTACCTGTGTGGCCGCCATACCTCTCAACCTGGAAACATCAAAAATCTGGACAAGGCCCATGAAAAATAGGTACAAATCTCTACGCTGATTAACATAAAATTTGCATATATAATTAAACCCCACCCACTCCAATGGAATTGTGGGATGCCACCTTTGAAATGCAAAATGAAGAACAGAATCAAAATATAGCACCAGAGTCCCCCCTGCAGCCATTCCACTGTCCCATTACCTAGCTATTTCACCCCATTTAAAACAAACAGTAAATTATGTGTGCATACTGCTTTACTTCTACAATGAATATTTGGATTTTAGTTGTTTACATTTTATAGCACAATCCACAAACATTAATAGATACCTGCTAAACAAAGCAATACTGCTAACACTGAAAATATACTTTGCATTAAAACTTCTCTACCCTTGAAACTCACATTCATTGAAACAGCATTTAAACCTAACCCATACCACAGCCAAAGAAAATACATTTGGCAAGTGGTGGATAAAGATTACCTTTCCACTGTTTTCAAAATCAGAGGCCCCTTGAACACAAAACAAGAAACATACATGCGTTCTTTGATACACCCTTCCTGACTTTATTGAATTATATTCCTTGTATAATACAGTACACTTGTTAGACTTAAGTTAGAGCGCATTTTAAATGCATTGTTTAAACATTTTTCCAGTAGGCAATGAAACAAAAATGCATGAACCAATGACAAAATTGCCCTTTTCAGAACATTTCAATGATAACAGTCTACTTCCACACACAATTGCATTTTAAATGCATGGTTTGAAGATTTTTCCAGTAGGCAATGAAGCAAAATGCATGCACCAATAATGACAAAACTGCCCTATTCAGAACATCTCAATGATAATAATCAGTACGTGTTCCAAGTCCTCTGCTACTCTGCAGGACAAAGGTGGGGCAGATGGTAAATATAGAATTATTCTGGTGGTAATAATACTGAATGACATAATTACTGCAGGAGAAACAAAACAAACCACAGTACAAGGTAGTAATTTAGTTATTTCACTGCTGCTGCCAGCCTGCCACCATGGTTCCAGCAAGTATTTAACTAAAATGTATTCATTTTAACAAACAACTGTAGCATAATTTATACTGAGGGAGCAGATGTCAGAATGAAAACCTGGTTTCATTCCTACTGCATAAATGTTATAGACTCCTATACTGCAGTAGAAATAGCATGCCAATTTTATCACTGCCACATCACCAGTGATGTGTAACATCGAAACCAGCCATAATGTTGACAGTTTTCCTGATGCATTGTGATGCATTGTATGTCTCATGAAAACATAGTGTGTGTGTGTGTATATATATATATATATATATATATATATATATATATATATATATATATATATATATAAACTTTTGGAGTATCTATCATATGGTATGGTTTGAAAAAAACATGAAACATCGTCCTAACTATTCAGCACTTAATGACTGGTTTGACTTTTCTAAAAGACTTAAATCTTGTATGGTGTTTCCACTATATAACGGTTGCTAACAACATACATTTAGTGGCATTCTCAATGGTCACTCACTCATAAGTACTTCAAAACATTAACATTTTGTTAAGTCAGTCCTTCCTGATGATTATTCAAACAAATGTCTGGCAGGAACATGGTCGGGTGTTTGCCATTAATCTGTCATAACCCAGTCTATAAAATAGCAGGAAAGCATCACTGAACACTGCTGTACAAAGAAACGTCTGATTTATGCAGGAAAGAAATATTTTAAGAAGACTGAACAAAGTAAGAACTATTCCAAAACTGGACGGGGACTATGCTACTTGACTAAGAAATAGAAAACACAAATGTAATCAGCACCAAAGATTTTAAGAGTGCTTTGACATTGCAAACTAAATGTAATGTACATAACTGTCATAACACAATCACGACTTCTAAAAGTCATGGTAGTAAACTACACTTGTTCCTAATCAAACGAAAACAAATAGCACGCGAGCCCATGCACACTCAAGAGAAAGAATCTGCAGTACCTTTCAGCAATTCTAATCACCCTGCACCTGCAGCTAAACGGCTCGGCAGTCCGATGCATGGAGTAGTCAGCACAGCAGATGCAGATAACTGCAAGTATTCACTTCACGGCACGCCATTAAAATGCAGCATTAACAGGCAATTCCAATAAAATGAAAGCAACGGCATTAAAATCTGCCCGAGTGCCCAGACGGACGAACCGAGTATTCAAACAGGCAAGGCAACTCAAACAGATGAGCGCCTGAGCGCGAGTATTCAAACAGGCAACAAGCGCGTCTGAGCTTAATTCCAACAGACTGAAGGAGCTGACGTCATCTCGCACGTGATGACGTAAGCTCAGAAAGCATGGAATCTAAAAAATAGCTTAAAAAATCGGAAATGAAGGGGTGCCACTCGGGAATCGTGGCACCCCTTCATTGGGACCCCAAAACTCAGTAAAAACCGAGTAATTCGGGACGGTTGGGAGGTATGGTGGCCGTTATTACCGGAATTTAGCAATCTTCCAGTATGGAGATGAGCCATTTAGGGGGTGAGAGGGGGGTGAAGTTGGCACTGAATCGATCTGCCAGGATATTGGCAATATCCTTGGGATCAGTATATTTAATGCCATTCTGTTGTAGCTCAGAGCAGATCTGAGCATTGCCATTTAGATTCTTGACATAGTTATAGAATGCCTTGTGGTTGTCTTTGGAATCTTTGGCAATTTTATTTTCGTAACTAGCTTTGGAGGATTTTATGATGGATCTCAGCTTCTTACTGAGGCTGGTAAGGGAGTTTTTTGCATCCTGGGATTTTCCTCTTTTCTGCAACAGTTTTTTCCTTTTGTTGTAAAGTTTGTTATGGCAGGGGACCACCAGATTGGCTTCCTTTTTTTGGAGGAGAGCATCTTGGTTCTATTTGGGATGGCACGATTCATGCATGAGTGGATGTGCTCGTACAGTGCCTTAGTGTGGGACTCAGCAGTCGAACTTTCAGTTCCCGTCTGCAAGGGTGTCATGAAGTTTGTAACTTCTGACTTGAGTAGCATGAAGTTCACCTTGGAGAAGTTTTTTATGGAGGTTTCCCTACTGGGGGGCAGGGGTGGGATGTGGATGTTAAGGGTGATTAGTTTATGGTCTGACCTGACCAACGAGGGGGTGACCATAGGTGTGGAGCATCAATTTCCCATGTTGGTAATGACCAGATCTAGGATATTGGAGCCCCTGGTGGGACTACGGATTAGTTGATCCAGGGAATTGGAATTTATGAATTCCAAGAACCGTTGGGCAAAGGTGTTGGTGCACGAGTAGTTTTCCCAGTTAATGGCAGGGTAGTTGAAATCACCCAGTATTAGGGTGTTTGGTTGTATATTAATATTTTCCAGTATGTTTAGAAAGGTGTAGTGAGAATCTTGGGGCATGGTGGGGGATCTGTAGCAAGCTACAATTTGGATTGCAGTCTTACCTAGTGTTAGTTGCACCTGGAGAATTTCAGACACATTGTGTTGGGCAACTAACCTGGTAGTGTGAATATCCTTGGTATACATCTAGACAACTCTATAGCATTAAAACATTGTAGACAATAATAGTCACTCACACCCTACATGATGTAGATAGTGTCCAAAAATAGTATGTAGGTAGTGCAGTGTGTAACACTGACTGTTATAGTACATGAAAAATAGAATTTTAGTTTCAGTTAACCAAATAATAGCCAGAAAGTTAGTGATGCAGAAAGATAGTTAGAGAGTTAAAACAAATAGGAACAATATAGCCTGAGCAGTAGCTTAAGGATATGATATAGAAACAGAGAAGGAGTTAGAAGACCCTTAAGATCTTGCAAACTGTGAGGAATTGAAATGTGACAGAAGAGGAGAATGAGGCTAGTGTGGAAGAAGAGGAAGAGATGAGCATTAGGCAGGCTTTATGCAGGAGCAGAGCCATGTATTTCTGAGATGATTTTTTAAAGAGGCTTTGAAATGGGTTTGACGAGGCATAGACTTGGTAGCTAGAGGTAGTGAATTCTAAAGTATAGAGACAGAGTATAAATAGAGAGAGTGACCTGGTTTTCTTGTGGGTTTTGAGATATCTAACAGATTTTTGTCTTCTGAATGTAGGAATCAATTTGGTGTGTAAGGTGTGACTAGATTAGCTAGTGCAGAGCAGGCAGTCCACTTGAAAATAAGGATGTTCAAGGTGGATAGCTGAATAAGGGCAAGTTTCTTGGGGTCTTCAAGCCAGTTTAATTCTAGGAGTGGTTTACAGTGACGTGTGTGATATTTAGTATTTGTGGCAAACTCAGCAACGTTGTTGTAGCACTGTTCCATCTTGCTTACGGTAGAAGTTTGTAAGTTAGTTAGGATAGAGGCAGCATAAAGAAGGGTGAGAAGTAAAAATGTTTTTGCAAGGGTAGTTTTGGTTGCTGCAGTAAAGAAATGTTTGTTTCTATATAAGAGTCTCAGTTTTTCGAGAGTTTTCTTTATATTTTGCTGTATGTGGGGGTCGAATGAAAGTTTATTGTCAATGATAACTCCTAGAAGTTTGGTTTCTTGGACTATTTCTATGACAGTGTTGTCAGATGCAAGGATGTTAAAATGATCAGACACAGGGGAGGTGTTTTTGGGATGAAATAGTACTAGTTTAGTCTTCTTTGGCTTAAGAAAGAGTTGGGCATTTCTTAGCCAGGATTCAACTGCAGTAAAGGACTGTTTAGTTTTTGAAAGTAGTTCTGGTAGTGATTGAGCAGTACAGATTATGGTGGAGTCATCAGCGTTTTGAATGAGGGTCCCAAGGTGAGAGGCAGTGTGAAGGCTGTTTGTGAAAATGTTGAAGAGTAGGGGTCCTAGGATGGAGCCTTGAGGGACTCCAGTAGGGTTGTGGAGAAAGGGTGAGAGTTCATTGAACCATTCCACTGCTTGTTTATGATCCTTGAGGTAGCTCTGAAACCATTTTACTGTGTTATGTGAGAAGACTAAGTTAGACAGTGTGTTCAATAGTAAGGGGTGAGACACTGTGTCAAAGGCCTTGGAGAGATCAAGCAATATTGAGGCTGTATAGCATCTTGCTTCTCTGGCCTTGTTCATGGTGTCTGTAAAAGATAATAGGGCTGTAGCTGTGCTGTGGCTAGGTCGGAAGCCATGTTGGGTTTTGGTTAAAACATTGTTTTGTAGTAAATATTGCATTACCTGCTGATGGATACCTCTCTCGAATTTTGGATATGGGTAACAAGATGGATATAGGACAGAAATTGGATGGATCAAAAGAATTGCCTCCTTTATGGATGGGGGTGATGTGAGATTGTTTCCATATGGTAGGTACTTCTGATTCAGATAAAGACCTATTTATAAGGATACCGACTGGGTAAGCAATTGAATTAGCAGCCAGTTTGAGGTAGTGTGGTAGAAGATTATCAGCTGAAGTAGAGCAGGGTTTTAGTTTTTGTAGCAGTTTCTTAATGGTGTCAGTGGGTATGGGCTGAAATGAGACTAGGGTTTGTATGACATTTTGTTGAGTAGGAGGTTTATTAACAACATGACTTGACTTACAATATAGAGACAATCACTCAAATACTGTTTATTGTTATTGAAGGACACCCATATGACCTAGTTTGTCTAAAACACCGTTCACCATTGACTAGAATTTGTGCATTTGAATAACAGAAACAATGTATTGTTTTGAACTGTCTAGAAATTTGAATCTATAGTGGGAAAGTCCCTTATTGAACAGGAAATGGAGTTACATGACTTTGAGCCTAGAATGGGAAAGGCCTTGGGTGTGCAGGATAATAGTGTGGAATTACTAATGAATAATTAGTACCTGCATCTGATTTTCATGTTTGTTTGCTAGGTTATAACCGCTGCTTTTGTGAAGTGACCTGCAGTGATCTGGAATAAGCAGTTATGGGGACCTAGCTACCTGCACTGCAAAAAGGGATACATTACTGGTGCATTTTCCCTGCATGTGTCATTAATATGTGGATTTTGTTTTGATCACTTGTTGTAAGTAGAAGGTATATGCCAGGTACTGCACAGAGTTGGCATTTTGTTTACTTTTTTAACCTGTTAGGGGGTTGCTTATCAGCCATAAAACCCAAGCTGATATGAGTACAAATGTAGTATTATGAAGCACAATATGGAATATAGAATGTGAACTTGAGTGAACACATTACAGGAAAGAATAAGATAGTGTGCTTGTCTATAAGATGCATTGTAATACAGTATGAACTGTCTTAACTATTAGCACTATGTATAACATACAAATTGGAAGACTGCTTGTCAGGCTGATCCTGAAACAATTATGGAATTGTTTCAAAAAAACATTGATCATTAGAAAAACTGAAAAACTTGGTATACATTTGACGCATCATGCTTTTAATTTAGACTTGATAGCATATTTTGTGTGGTTATTCCATTAACTGTGGTATTTAAAACACTTAAAACATAATTAAAAGTGCAAATGAAACACACAACGCATTTTCTAATTGGCACCTTTCCCTGTCTGCTTAGTAGATTTACTGCTATGGCAGATGAGCAGTAGAGCTAATCTTGTATGTGTTATGTTTGTGTTAAGAAAAGGTCAATGCTGCATTCAGCTGAGACTCCCCAAGGGTTTGCAGGATTGTATTCCTTCAGGACAGCTGTTCCAGAGTTGTTCCACCTAGTTTTTGCCTTGTTGAGTCTTTTTTGTGTATGTGGTAGTAGAGATTTATTTTTCTTCAAACTGACTTGTCCCAAATGTTGTAGACCTTGCCATAACAGCATCAACTTTTTTTTTGGTTTGCATAAAGAAACATAATATTTGGAGGATGGAAGTGATATTGTTTGGGAGTTATAGAAAGGACTGAATGGCAGGGTCCAAAGAAAGAACCTTGTGATACTCTGGACTTTATTGATTTTAATTTAGTTTGACATTTACAGCTTATGGAGATTTCCATTGAAACGCTTGAACTTTTACAAATTCGAACTTATGGTCTCGACCATATGAGGTTAGAACTTGTAAAAGTTCGACTATGTGATAGGAACCCATCCTGATCAAGGAGGGGCATATTACATACCCTTCAGGTGAATTTATGAACATCCATTCAGTCTTCACGACTACTTTTAAAGATTAGCGACATACTGCTCTGACGTACAAAGGAAGTCTGATCTGTTCTGTACTGTAGGTAGGAGATGCATTAGATCAGATATCTCATGCCAGTAGATCCTATTTGTTTTACTATGAAGATTATGATTTTTGAATATCGTATTCAGTTTTCTGAAGGGGAGAGATGGCCTAGTTAGACAAGGTCTTTCAAAGCACAGAGGTGTAAGCAAAGGTCATCGTGTAGAAGACTTTACGAGAATGGAGTAACATTATAGAGGTTTAAATCTGTCCAGGTACCATAAGGAGCTTAGTCCTATATTTTTTCTTATTCTTATAGTTAGGAATTGCTGAGACCTTTTCACTTGGCAAGGGATGAGGAGAGGTACATGCTGAGGAGGGCATTGTATTCTGTGATGGGTCTAATGAGGGAAGAATAAAGGAGACTTATGACTCTTAGATTTAAAGGATATTCCTTTGGTAATTAGTTGAGTGAGATCTAATGAATTCCTGACTGTGATTATTACATAGTGGTCATAGGTTAGTTTATTGTTGAATATCCCTACATCTCTAATGAAAGTTTTATTTTAGGGGAATGCCATCCACATTTGGATAGCCGTCTTTCCCAAATGAAAGTATGCTATATTGTTTTACATTGAGTTTGAAATCATTGTCTGTGCATCATGTGACTTAATGATTAAACCATTCTTTGAGGATTGGAGTGTCAGCAGGGGAAATACTAAGGGTGCCCAGATTACAGTCATCAGCATACTCTGTTAGCCATAGGATTTTGATGCCTGCCTTAACATCAGAGTAGGTGCCAGAGAGGAGAGACCCAGGACTGAGCCCTGTTGGGCTCCAGTTGTCACATTTGTTTGTGTGAAAAAAGTACCACCAACTCTCTTTGTATGATTTATATCCATAAGACAGTTGGGTACCCAACAGATTACTAAAAGACTAAATTTTAGGCAGGTGAGCCTGTCAGTATTGCCAACATAGGGAATAGTATCAAAAGGTTTTCCAGGTTCAGGTATGCAGCATAGATAAATTGGGTGTTGTCTGTGATGTAACTATTTCAAATAAGTTGATTCAGTTGACTAAACAAGATATAGCATTCATAAAGCCAAACTGGCTAGGGCCAAGAGACTGGAGATCATCTGTTTCATTATTTGACTACTATGACAGTACTCCAGACATCTGGTACATTAATGGTGAGGTTAACGTCAATTAAAGTTCAAGAGGGGTTCAGCAGAGCTGTTTTTTGCAATGATTAGGAGTCATCCAGGTGTGTTGTTATGGCCAATAGAGTTGGTGTTTTTTTTTTTTTTTTTTAATAGTGCAGCTGGAACTTGCTGCAGGGTTATTATGAGGAGGGGGTAGACTGAATAGTAATGAGGGGTATATGAGTGGGATGATATTAGAGCTGAATTTGTTAGCCAGGATGTTGGTGCTAGCCTCTGACTCAGAATAAGTTATACCATTATAAGCAGCTCAGTGCATGCTGGATGTTGCTTCTGTGTTTCTTAGTACATTTTAAAAAGGCCTTTGGAAGAGCTGGCTACTTGTAGCTTATAGCTTAATTTATGCTCTAATGGTGTACTTGGGATATTTATTCTCCTATTTTAGAACCTTTTTATGATGGGTGGAAATGTATTATACATAGCACACCACATTTTCCCTCTTACAGAGTTTGTTTATGCAAACCTTTATTTCCAGATTTCACACCATACTTGTGATGGACAGGAACAGATGCTTAAGTACAGCAATTTAGAAGTGAGTAGACTTCTAAGGTATATGTAGCAGTTTTGGCTGTAGACTGGCAGATGTTAACTCTTGGGAGGAGGAGGATTTTTCAGTAAATAAGCGGTTGGATCTGGAGTAGTGTCTTAATACAGTAGGGTTCATAGGCTGTTCTAAGTAAGAAAATAATAGCCTAGTGGTTGACCTTAATACAGGAGGAGGTGAAGCATAGTGTGGTGCAGACTCTGATTTGCACATGTAGTGAGAAGGAGAATAATTTGGTCCAAGAAATAGGTGCTAACAAAGATTAGGCACCACTGTGTGTTTATTACTAATTTTATAGGTTTTGTGGTTTGATAGATGGGTAGTTGCATTCCCCTGAGATTTATTGGTATAGACATAATCGATTCAAGTTAATGTCATGGCCTCAAGGGACATTGATGGGGACCTGTAATTGGAAATTATGGGAGTGTCATGCTTGTTACAGATCACCAGTTTAAGGAAGGTCTCAGACTCTGGATTTTTTTTCATTTGGAGACTTAACATTGAGCACTACCATCTTCGTGTAAGCCAGATTAAAATTTCCTGCATTGGTAAGTTCAGTGGACTGTGCTTAAAAAGGCACTATGGAGGTTGAAAATGTTATAGCCAATATGTGGAAGCCCTTAGGAGGGAGGTGCAAGACATCTGTAACAAAGAAGGCCATAGTGTCAATCATTGCCTTCCACCATGGCGCATGGAGACAAGTTATTTTATCTTTGAACTGTGACATCATTCTTGGAGATGTGATGTATCTTTCTTGCATCACACAAATACAGTGAGAGCTCCATTGTGTCTCTGCTGTCCCTCTAGGCTACAGCATCCTTTCATTCACTTTGAAATGGACAACGCAAGGTCATATTCATGTTTGGGGGAGTGGAGAGACTTGAGGTTCCATATCACATCACTAATTTTGGTGTCGGGGAGAGACAGAGAAAAGTAACTTTCTCCTTATCCAGCTTTTTGATAGGAGCTTCAGTGTGACTGACTATTGAGTTACCAGTAATTATAACAGTGTTGTAGGTGGCTGGAGGTTCTGAAGACCTACATGTAGGTAATGGTCATAGTGACTCTTCCTGAAGGTGGGTATGAAGGGGTGCATATGTATAGGCAGATATGGACATGTCCCTCTGGCTGAAGCTTATTAATACGCAGTTTAGGATGCGTAGATCATCCCCTTAAAAGCTCAGCATAAGTGGGTTTAGTGTTGAGTTTTGAATTGGCAGTGTCCTGTTTAGTGACACGTGGAAGTATTGAGGGTCTTGGTTTCTACTTGAGTAAACAATTTACATCTTCACAAATGGTTTGGCAGTTTAATAGAACAAAATCTTAGTAAACCTGAGGCAGATGCTACATTGCCTTATTATCCTAAGTGCTAATAGGCTGGCCAAGAGGGGACTAGAGCTGACTGTGGTCCCATTGTAACAGTGATAGACAAGTGGACAAGTAACCTTGATAAGAAAGTGAAGATATGGAGACTGGAGGTCAGGTTAGGAAAATTATGAATGAGTAAGGAGTCAAAGGTGGAGGTAAGTGCTTACTGCTAATAGCACATATTGGATTTATGCAATATATATCCAGTGCCATGCTCTAGGATACTTAGTACACCACACTAGAGTACCCAGTGTACCTCACAAAGATCTTGCAGTCTGTGCACACACTAAATTAGCAGGAGTATTCCTTGGTGTTATATTGTCAGTTTCTAGTTATCATGAAATGATTAGGAAATATGTAGTATGAAAACTCTGAATATGAATGCCAGCAAAGCAGAGTTGTTGTAACAATGATAACAGAAAGTCTGAGGCTGTTGTAGGACTCACATCTAGGTCTTCTGTGTTCACAAGTCATATGCATGACCATTGCACCATGACTGTATAATTTGTTTAGGTTAATATTTGACATAATTTTAATAGTATTAAGTCTGCCAAGGATGAATTAATTGAGCACTGAGTGACAGATGTTTTCTTATTATTATTATTTATTTTGCTTTTGTTTGCCATGTTTGACTTTAGTCAAAAATCCCTTCACAGTAGAGGCCTGGAGAGAAAAGCTCCAACATACTGAAATATTTTTAATCAGACATTCAGTGATGCGCATTAATAGATATTACGTAATATACATTAACAATTACATGTACATTTGCTAATTAGATTGCATTCTTGTGAAAATAAAGACAACTGGGACAGTATAAAAGTTATGCATTAATAGATGTTGTACACTGGATATTTGAGGTGTATTAGTAAGTTTGTCAGGTAGATAATAGATCATGTGATTAGTGCTTACGAAGTCAAAGAAATGGAGGCAATGGAAGAGACTAGATGAGGCAGAAAATGTTAATGTAGATAAGAGGTGGAGTATAAAGCAGGTTCAGAGACAATTAAATATGTGGCTATCATAAGGTTTATATTAGAAGTATAGATGTGGGGTGAGCAGTGTCACTAAACTGTGTATAGTTGAGAAATGCCAGTAAAATGGTTCAACTATTGGTGAAGGCTGGTTGTGGGGCATAGGATTCTGAATAAAGAGAAATAGTTTGATGATGTAGCACGGTGAAGGCATTAAGCATTTGTCCTAGAGATACACAGGAGTAGATCCATTGATATGATACGTGAAGTTTTAGTTGTGTTAAGTTTGCATTCTGAATGGATTTCAAGGCAGTGGGGCATGGTTGCATAGTTTAGTTACACTGTTTGAATATAGAGAGCCACCTGCAGCATTAGATGATTTGGTTACAGTGATTAGTGATTTTTCTCTAGAATGTAAAATTCTATTGGGGGAGAAGTGGTGTATTAAGTTGTTAAGGAATGGACAATTTTCTGGCTTATGGAGAAGTATGTGTATTGTAGTTAGCTGGGAAAGAGCTAGGGGACGTGGAAGTTCTAACCAATTTAATTCTCTGAGGGCTAGGTAGTAGTGTGTTCTAATGTTATACTGTACTGTAGATTTGGCTATTATATTATAACATTGCTAAAGTTTGGGCTGTTGTGAGGCTTAATAGCTGATAACATTTGTGGCAGCATAGAGCAGAGATGGTAGTAAGAAAGTAGAAGCTATACGTGTTCTGTCTGTTATTGAGGTAGGTGTTTACTCTGTATAATGTACCTAGCATTTGATGAGCTTTTTAACCATGTGATACATGGTGTTTGAATTTCATCTGGTCATCTAAGATGTCAGCCAGTAATTTTGTGTGATTTACTTGTTCTATTAAAGTGGTGGTGACAGAGGCAATTGTGAATAGTGGTCTTGTGGCAGAGATGTGTTTTGGGGTGAAGAGAAGTAATTAATTTTTTTAGGGTTTAGAAGTAGTTGCCATGTTTCAATTGATGGGAAGCATTGTTGTATAAGGATCATGGAATTTAGGGAGAGAGAGAGTTTTGGCAGAGCTGATTAGGGTTGAGTCATCAGTATACTGAACTAGGGTAGCATTTTTTTATAGCAGTGTAAAGGTCATTGATGAATATGTTGAAAAGGGGAGAACATCTTGTCATTGAACGCAATTTTGGTGACTGCAAAAAGAATGAGTGCTGTTTGTTGAAATTACATTCAATGACAGTGGAGTTTGCTTTTTTCTCCACTGTTTTGTGACCTCTGAGTTGTTGTATATGAAGTCCAGGGGTGTCCCCCACATGGGGGTTCAGGTGGACTTTCCTCCCCCGCAAAAAAAAAAAAAATCAGATTGCTGAATTGTTTGGCAAGCGATTTTTCTTTTTTTCCATTTACTAAAATTACCTTCAATGACTCAACATTGATCTGCTAAAGTATGGGGCCTAATATAGATCCTTGTGGGACACTAGTACTTACTGGCAATAAGGTAGAGAAATAATTTTTCCATTTCACTGCTTGTGCTCTATTTTGAGAGGTAGCTATGAAACCTTTGAGGTAAAGAGTTGCTGAGCCCCAAGGATTAGAGTTTATGTAAGAGTTTCTGGTGGGAGATGGTATCAAAACCTTTTTGTAAGTCTAGGTAGATGGTGGAGACTAGGCTTCCAACATTTCTGTGGTTATTGAGAGTATTAACAAAATTCAGCAAAGCAGTAGTTGTACTGTGATGAAGACTGAAGTCATGTCAATTTGAAGACAGACGCTGATTATCTGTTAGATAGTTGAGATGTTGCATATGAATATATTTTTTAATAGTTTTGATATGGGAGATAAAATGGTAATTAGCTTACAGTTTTGAAAGCTCTGTATCGATTCCACCCTTGTGGTATAAAATAAATGATTTTTTTGACCCATAATGAGGGGCCTTTATTTTCAAATATGAATCTAGCTATCAGATATGCAATGGCGTCAGTTGCTATTTTAAGAAATTCATCAGTTAGACCGTCGGGGGAAATGTAGTAGGCTTTAACTTTTTTGAGGTATTTTTTGATGGTATCTGTGGGAATTGAATTGATGGAGAGATGTTGAAGGAGGTTATTTGAGTGAATAGTGATTTCAAGAACTTGATTAGTCACCTGGTTGGTTATAATGATTATACTGTCTGTATAAAGAGAGTAATAAACTGGTTGGCTATGGTACCATTTTGTGTCTGTGTGTTTGATGTTGGCTGTGTAGCTTGTCCTGGATTTAGCAGTTTATTCATGAAGGTCAATAACACTTTTGGATTATTAGTACGCATGTTTTGATTGACTGAGTAGCAGATTTTTTTATCTTGGGTGGCAAATTATTTTGTTAGGTTTCTTAGTTTTCTGTATGTTAGTAAAGGAGGATCTGTTTTATTTTTTCTCCAGACCTTCCATGCTTTGTCTCTTTGGTAGATGAGTTGTTTAGTTAAGCATAGCCATGGGATGGAATTGGCTTTTGACTCTCTTTGTTCTGGAAGGGTCTAGTGCATTTAGAATACCTAGGCACATTTTGCTGGATTCATAAGCAGCATCATCTATGGGGAGAGTCTTCAGTCACTCCCAGTTAGGGAGATGTAGTATATTAGTAAAGGTGCCTTCATGAAAAGTAGTACTTTTTCTTACCTGACTGTAATGTTGTTCTGGGGCTGTTTCTTTAGTACATTATGGTACAGACTGGCAAGTGATCACTTAGGCTAACTCATAGAGTTCCATGCAATGATATTTTGTTTAGAGAGGATGTTAGGATCCAGTCGAGGTTGATTATATGGTTGTGGCTGTGTTGTATCTAGTTGGTGTGGTTACAAGTTGATGAACTTGTACAGTTGTATATTATTGGTTGGATTATTAGATTGTATAGTTTGCCAGTCTGTATTAACATCACCAATATTGTTTCATGAATGATTTTGAGGAGGTCCAGCAAAGAATACCTTCCAGTATTTTAGTTACCTAGGGGTATGTTTATACTCATGATTGCAATTGTCTTTGTGAGTGTTTAGTTCCAGTATGGTTAGCAGGAATTCTGAGTTAGTGAACTTTGGCAGTGTGTGGGGGAAAAATGAGATTTCTAATGTGTTTTTGTAGAAAAAAAGCGACACCACCAGCTTTTTTTGTTGGGGTGTGTCTGATATGATAATGTTATATCCTGGCTGGGCAATTTCATCATATTTTTTGTTTCTTCGCAGAGCCAGGTTTCTATGGTAACTAAGATGTTTTGAGCGTGTAGTGCTTCCATGTGTGCACTTTGAGAATCTGGTTATAAACACTTTGCAAGTTGGTATCAATGAAAGCCATGGTAGGACTTGTAAGGTGGTTGCAGTACAGGAGCTGATGGGGCTATACTGCCTGGTGCTGAATATGCTGAGTTGGACCTGGATTATGGTGGATGCCCCTGCTAAGTTTTATGGTTATGGGTGTGTGGTGGTATAGGTAAAGTCATGTTTGCTTAATTTTATGTTTAATACCCAATATGTGAGTAAGTGATGTTACTTTGGATAATTATACTTGAATAGTAGTGTGTATAAGTGCTAATATAGATAGAGTGTGATTGGGAGATTAAGTTCAGAAGTGGTTTGCTTGGAGGACACAATGTAAGAATTTAGTTGGAGTTGTGAGGGTAATGGATGTTGATAGTGTGATAAGTGTGTAAGTAGGAGAACAGATTGTAACAGGAGGAATTGTAGGTGAAACATGGCTGTGAATTGTAATAACTAGTAGCAGGAGGAACAGTAAGTGAAACACAATTGTGAATTGTAAGAGGTAAGTAGCAGGAGGAGTTGTAAGTGAAATGTGGCTGTCAAATGTAAGAGGTAAGTATCAGGAGGAGTTGTAGTTGAAATATTGGTGTGAAGTGTAAGAGGTAGGTAGCAGGAGGAACAGTAGGTGAAACATGGGTGTGAAATATAAGAGGTGAGTAGCAAGAGGAACAGTAGGTGAAACTTGGCTGTAAAATGTAAGAGGTAGTAGCTGGAGCAATTGTAGGTGAAACATGGGTGTGAAGTGTAAGAGACAAGTAGCAGGAGCAGTTGTAGGTGAAACATGGGTGTGAAATGTAAGAGGTAAGTAGGAAGAACAGTAAGTGAAACATGGGTGTGAAGTGTAAGAGGTAAGTAGGACGAAAAGTAGGTGAAACATGGGTGTAAAATGTAAGAGGTAAGTAAGACGAACAGTAGGTGAAACATGGGTGTAAAATGTAAGAGGTAAGTAGGATGAACAGTAGGTGAAACATGGGTGTGAAATGTAAGAGGTAAGTAGGACGAACAGTAGGTGAAACATGGGTGTGAAATGTAAGAGGTAAGTAGGGCGAACAGTAGGTGAAACATGGGTGTGAAATGTAAGAGGTAAGTAGGACGAACAGTAGGTGAAACATGGGTGTGAAATGTAAGAGGTAAGTAGGACGAACAGTAGGTGAAACATGGGTGTGAAATGTAAGAGGTAAGTAGGACGAACAGTAGGTGAAACATGGGTGTGAAATGTAAGAGGTAAGTAGGACGAACAGTAGGTGAAACATGGGTGTGAAGTGTAAGAGGTAAGTAGGACGAACAGTAGGTGAAACATGGGTGTGAAATGTAAGAGGTAAGTAGGACAAACAGTAGGTGAAACATGGGTGTGAAATGTAAGAGGTAAGTATGATGAACAGTAGGTGAAACATGGTTGTAAAATGTAAGAGGTAAGTAGGACGAACAGTAGGTGAAACATGGGTGTGACATGTAAGAGGTAAGTAGGATGAACAGTAGGTGAAACATGGGTGTGAAATGTAAGAGGTAAGTAGGACGAACAGTAGGTGAAACATGGGTGTGAAATGAAAGAGGTAAGTAGGACGAACAGTAGGTAAAACATTTGTGTGAAGTGTAAGAGGTAAGTAGGACGAACAGTAGGTAAAACATGGGTGTGAAATGTAAGAGGTAAGTAGGACGAACAGTAGGTGAAACATGGGTGTGAAATATGTAAGAGGTAAGTAGGACGAACAGTAGGTGAAACATGGGTGTGAAATGTAAGAGGTAAGTAGGACGAACAGTAGGTGAAACATGGGTGTGAAATGTAAGAGGTAAGTAGCAGGAGGAGTTGCAGGTGAAACATGGGTGTGAAGTGTAAGAGGTAGGTAGCAGGAGGAGTTGTAGATGAAACATGTTTGTGAAATGTAAGAAATAGAGGTGTTTGAAAGTATAGGGAATGAAGATGCAGTATGTAGTAAACAATAGGGAGGGTTATTTGGGAAAGGTGGAAAACTTAGAATAATATATTGTGTAGATGGTAGGCTTATGTGATTTTAAGATGTGTAGACATTTGAGTTTAGGTGTGGGGAATAGTGATATGAATGAATTTATGTGGTGGTGGGGGCTGTTAACAGTGTAGAATAATTATGGGTAAGGAAGGGTAGTAAAAAAAAGGATTGATTTAATTATGTACGGATGTAGAGAAATTGTAAGTAGAGGGCGTAAGCAGTATTGAGAGGGGAGGAGAAGGCTAAGAGATATAGAGGAAGAGATGAGATTAAATAAATATTAATTTGATTGCAGTATGTAAAAAAAGATAAAGGAATGAATGGGAGGGGTCTGAGTAGGAGTGGATATATACAAATCAGTATGGGCGGGAAAAAGGCCATTAGGAATGATGCTAAATGTTAGATAACAGTTAGGAAACAGCTGAATAGAAACAGGAGTGTGCGTGATAGTAGTAAAGTTGTTTGAGGACAGATAGGGAATAGGGGTCACAGGTGTATGTGGAAAGTATAATGGTATAGTAAGGTGGGGCAGGGGAGCAAAGAGATGTACTAACTCCCAAGCTGTAAAATCCATCTCAAACAATATCTTACCCAGGCCTGGCCATGCTCCTGTTCATCACCAGGTTGATACATCTAGCGAAAGCACAAACTTCTTTTGCTTATCACTAACTTTCTTCTTCTTCTCTTCTTGAATCATTACAACCTAACAACTTTCCCTCCTATACTTGAATCAGTGCATCCCTTTATGCTCCCCTTAAGCAACACTTCTTATATTTCTCTTTTTCTAACTGCCCCATCTACCGCTCTACCCCTGTCATGCATCCCTTGAATACCTAAATTATAAACCTTCTAGATACACCAGTTTGATGAGGCAGCCTAAAATAGAACTAATCCTATACAGTGCTCACTCAGTCATATGCTGTTACCACTATCCTCCTATGTACTGCCAATATCTCCCCTCCTACATAATTTTCTAACTTACTTCATTATGTATCTTAAACTCCTTGCAAACCTTTCTTTACTGAAATTTAAGAACACTAAACTTTGCAACAGTTTTCCCTTCTGTGGTATTAATCTATTTATTTCCTGCAATATTTTACAGCTAAATTAACTATGCAGACTTATAATTGTTGATGTAAATAAATAATTTACTGCATATACCTGTCTTGCAATTGTTTTTTCATGAAAAATGTAACTTTTTTTTTTTGAGAACTGTCTATGTACCATGATGGAGCTTCCTCTGAAAATGGGCTCTGCTCAGTCAGACTTTCCCAGTCAACAAAGTTCAATGAGTAAGTAATAAATAAATGGTACAGTGAGCTTCCCATCGTCAGGCCAGTTGTTACAGAAAGCAATCAGTTTTATAGCTGATGCTGAACAATTAGCAAGGAGGCACAAAGAACATATCTAATTTAATTTACTGAATGCACATACCAAGAAGCTAGGGATACAAAGTAATAAGCATTCATTCACAGTTTAATCAAATGATCTAGAAAAAAAGACAGTGATCAGCTTGGTTAGTGGTCCTTAGTGCAAGGACTCCTCATTTGGGGGAATGTCACAGCGACTTTCCAGCACAGGGCAGACACATATCTGACTAGTTTAAGTTAATATACGGCAAGGCTCCTCATGTTAAACCTGCTTACACTGCATAATGACAGAATCTCAATCAAAATGTTTGCAGAGGTGTGCCTCTGGCAGAGCTCCTGCTGTTTAAGGGATAGGGACTGATGTAATGTGAATAGGCTAATGCACAATGACAAAAATCTCAGTGAAAAAGTTTGCAAAGGTCTACTTGTGGCAGAACAACTGCTATTTAAGGGACAGATATTGATGTAATATCCACAGGCTCTGCTCTGTGAAAGAAGGTGGTGACCGATTGGATGTGCAGACCTGAATGAGCTGCATACACAATGCAAAACTTGTGCATATTAATTTCTACAAATAACAAACATGTAGGTGAATGATCACCAAAGGATCTATCATTTTATGTCTTCATTTAAATGTTATCAACAAGCAAGAAGAGTACAGCTCCCCACTACCTCTACACACAGGATTGTAGCTGCTTAGGCCTTGTGAAATTGCCCATTCAACCCAGTCTAGTAAGTTGTCAGTTTCCCCAGCATTCTGCATAAAATTATCTGTTTTGCTTGGTGGATGTGCAGCCTGGAAAAAAAAAAAAAGAAAAATTTCAGTGCAGACAGTATATGAGACCGCCGATAAACTTGCAGGATTGCTCCTTCCACCCAGTCTCGAAAGTCATCAGTTTCGCCATATTCTGTATAAAATGATCTCTGTTCTGTTAGGTGGATTTGCAGTCTGTAAAAAAATATTTTTTAATGCAGATAGTATACAGGACTTCCATGTGGGTTGCAAGATTGCCCATGCCACCCAGTCTTGAAAGCCATCATTTTCCCCATATTTTTTCATTATCTGTGTTCTGCTAGGTGGATTTGCATCCCTCAAAGACTATTTTTCAGTGCAGATTTTATATAATACTACCACTAGGGAAGCTGCTGAAACCATATGTACTACTGAACTTACAACCAGTGCTACTGCTAAAGAAAAAGAACTCTCCACATTTTAATGTACTTCAGGCTTGTTTAACTTTCTTCCTGATACACTGAATAATCTACTAAATTCTGTCAACTGCTCCCCACTGAAATCCCTACCTCTAGATGAAGCTGCCAATAAATTCAACAATATATGCATGAATACTTTACATTCTCTTGCTCCTTCCAGAAATAAAATAGTAAAAAAAAAACCTCAAGCCCCCACCCTCCCGGGCTGTCTCATTCCACAAGAATTGTCATGCAAAAATGTGACAAAACGTAGAAACAATGGCACAAAGATAAAACCCCTCAAACCTTTCATGTGTACAAGGAGTTGTACAACCTCACCAGACCAGAAAGAAAATTCACCCAGACAAAAAAAAATATTATATTGACCCACGAGATAATCATAAAAAAAAATAAATAAATAAAAATTACAAAGAAATTGTGGAGCTCAGTTAAGAAAAGAAAAATTTTCAAACTGGCTGTCCTTTTTCACCAAACCCTATATGGACTTATCCCCCTTAGGAACAACTACCAAATGTAACACTTTCTTGATCAACATTAGAGCTTCTCTTATCTCTAGCTCTCCCCAACCATTTAATCTATCTCAAAAATCTAATAGTCCTAACATCCATGTCTTCAATCTCCAGCCTGTCTCCATATCATATGTAACATTTACTAAAGAAACTTAAACCATGTTCTTCTGATGATTATATCTCTGCTGAGTACCTTAAGCTCGCTTTAGACTATATACCATACCCAGTCTGCTCTCCTCATCTTTTCTGACACCATTAATAAGGCAAGAGGCCAAGGAAAGTTTCTCTCTTCTGTTTTTCTGTATCTCTCAAAAGCCTTTGACACACGTATCATGAGAAACTTCTGACTCGAATGACTTCTCTGGGCCATTCCAGACCAAGTCCTTTATGGTTCTCTGTCTATCTGAAAGATATCAATCTATGAAGTGGTTCTCTTTTTTTCTCCTAGTTAAAATGGGTATTCCTCAAGGATCTATTCTTGGTCCACTGCTGTTTAACATTTTCATCAACAACCTGTATACCTCCTCTCAGCAAGCTTGCCTTATTCATTAGTCTGATGACACAACTCTCATCTGACAGCTCATTATAGCTTCAATCCATGGCATAAAATTACTTCACTCAGTCAAGCTGTGGCTACATTAAAACCAACTTTTTTTAATCCTCAAAAGAGTAAACTACCACTATTTTTTCCAAATTCCCATCCCAGTGCTAAAAGTAGATTCCACATTACATCTTCAGACAATACAACTTTTAAAGTAGTTACCCATACCAAACTGCTTGGAGTCACCATAGATGAAAAAGTTTGATTTTCACATAAAAAGAAGAAAATGTAGAAAAATAACTAATCGCAAGTTAGGTCTACTAATGTATATAAAACAAAAATAAATAATAATAATCCTTACTCCTTCTAGTTGAATCACCGTGGTATCACTTATCTTTTACCCTGTGTTCTCTATGGATCACCTGTTTTGACTAACATCCAGATCGTTCTTAAATCACAACTGGAACAATGCTATGATAAGCTAAATTTGCAGCAAATGTGCCACGTCAGTCTCATCATTGCTCTGCATTACATGCTCTCATGCTCTCAGCTGGTTACAACTCGCCCATCAGCTAGCCCATACACAACATCTTCTAACCCGTAAAATACTATGTAACCCCTCTACCTGCCCTTCTGTCTCATCAGTATTGCATCACTTTCTCCTAGATCACCTTCTGTGCTCTCAAGAAAAAAAAAACTGCTCAAAATCTATATACCAAAAAAGTATGGGATAAATTTATACTCGTATTGCACATCCAAGTAATGGAACTATATCCCAAATTCAATCAAAACTAATATAGCCTCCATGTACTTAAGTCTTTTCTCAAAGAATTTCTCACCAACTCATGGCTATGCCCCTGCACCTTGCCTGTATGATCTATATTAACAAATACTTTACATTCTTACTTACCTAGCCTCTCATCATACTGTCTATCTATACCTTTCAACACCTGCCCTCTCCCCACTCTTAGGGTGGACTTGTATGTTTTTATTTTTATTTCTTAACATAGTAGACTATACATCTAATACATGTGTGTGTACTGTCATTTTTAATAATGTATTTATTTCTGTTCATTTGTATATTATTGGTGTCTCCTCATGCTTTATTTTATCCTATGGGTTCCATTATCAAACTGTGTGAGGATGTTGTGAATTGGGGTCATGGCATGCTTCTAACACTGTCTTTCTCCCTTTTGTATACCTACAAAATTAGATGTGAATATGGGTGTGCAGTTCCATGCATTTGCTATGTCTGGCTAAAGTGCGACACGTTTCTTGGCAGACTCATTTCCCCATGTCTCATCCTTTACCCATATTTGCGCCTACCCTTAGGTTTCATTCATGTAATGAAGTTGAATCTAACTACTCCCCAAAACAGGTGATCCGGCATCTGCCACTCGGGTTCCTTTTCTTGCCAAGGCACAGTAACTAGCAGTTGGGCATGAAGTGCATGTGGGAAAAAAATCACAATAAAGTATAAAATGTGTGATACATGTTAACTCACCCGTAATCCACTGTTAGAAATGAAAAGCCATTTCCCTATGAAAATAGTGAATGCCATAATCTTATACATTCTGCAAATGTTCACTACATACACACACACACACCAGCTAATTTGTCATGTACAAAGATTATAGTTTGGAAGTGATGGTGTGCTACATTGTATCAGTACAACTGTGGTGGGAAAATGTCATGCACGAAAGACAGTGCTTCAGTAGAAAGAGAAAAAAATATTAGTCTGAAACACACATGCCTTTCATTATTTAGTGACCACTATCCACAACAATTTGACAGAAAACCACAAATTTTGCAAGAGGCAGAGCCAAATACCTCTCCAGTTCTTTCCTAAGGTATTCTAGATAAAGCCAAAACTAATGAGATACAGAAATAATTATTTTACGTATTTGTAAACTAGATAAATCCACTGTCCTGGGAGCACTGTGAGGTTAGGTAACTTTCTCAAAGTCACACAGCAGGCAAATGGAGGTAAAAAGATTCAAACCCCTTACCTCTGACCACAGGTAGCAGATCATTAATAAACACGTCAAACAACTCCAACTGACTTAAAAATTTAACAAACAATGAGTGCTCCATGAACATGCATTTTCTGAACAACAAGAGCTATGAAACTGTAATGACTGTCATTTTTGACTGACTGTAATCATCAGTGATTTCCAAAAAATAGAAGTTAGCAGGGAGCTTCTGTTAGAAAGTGCAATACCCTGCAAGGTAAAAACTCCATCATTAATCTAAACAAGCAACTCAGGGGCTACTAAAGTGTACCAAAGCTAAATCTGTGGTAAAATTAGTGTCCAGGCCAAGGAGAACCACAAAGCATTCTTCAGTTATGTCTACAACCTCAAAGGTAATACGCAATGTGATGCCCCACCACTGGCCCAGTAATCAAGGAGCCTCAATCCTCACCACTGGCAACAGCTAGCAATGTACACACTGGGAGGATGACAAGTACACACACAGTAAAGTGCAGTTTCCCTTAGGAGCACACAGTCAGTCTAGGGCTGATTTCTCCCTCTTTCTCCAGATCCCCAATAAGACTTCTCACTGGCACAGCTATAGAGCTGAATCCTTAGCCAGGGTTCCAAGCCAAGTCCTCCAACACTTTCTCTGTCCAACCAGTGCTTCGTGTTCCTGCCGAAGTAGCTGACACACACAGTCTTGGAGGGAAAGGCTGGCACAGGTTTACTATCTGTGCCCCTTCTGCCCAGACTATAAGGTAGTTATCACTGCCACCAGAACCCCTTATCAGCTACTTTAAGGTCCTTAACAAAGGTGTCCAGTCCTGCTGTGTAATGTTACTATTAATCCAAATGGTGGTCTGACCAAGAGCAAGGCTATTAGGAGTGGCCTGCACAGTGGTACCAAATAAATAAGCAAGTACTCTCAGAGCTTAAATATGTCACAAATATCAGCCACAAAGTTAGGTTTAAATGTATTTAATAATAAATAATAAAAGAACAAGAAAATACTCAGTAAATCATCACAGTAACTTCAGAGTTCAAAATCACAGGAAATATTTAAAACAACATTGCCAGTCAGTCTCAAATAAATAAAGAAAACATCTACACTATACTTCACTATTTTCCTAACTGTATCTAAGAGAATTACTATACCCTAGAAACTTTTTATTTATTTTATTTTACATTTGTTGACCGGGCTAGTCTAGCTGGATACATGTCCATTTTCAGTAGAGGCCCGGGGAGAAAAGCTCCAAAGAACAGAGGTAGATAGACAGAACATCAGCAGATCAAGTAATTATTAATACATTCATAGGCAAATAAAGCAAGCAAGTAGGTTATACATATTGTTTAAAAGAGGTACAGACTTATGTAGATGGCCTAACATGGCTTCATTGCGGACCTTTAAGGTTTTGGGTTGGGTAGAGGCTTCGGTGGGCCTGGGACGTTTGCTATTAGTCTGGATTAGAGCAAGGGCAAAGCCATTGGGACTTTAGGAGATCTTTGAGGTGTTTTTTGAATTGGTGAAGAGAGGTCATGTGTCTTAGGTTGTTTGGGAGGGCATTCCAGGATTTGCCAATGGAATTGGCATAGAGTGCCTCACCTCCCGAGTTGTTAGATTTAATGGTCTGTACTTGTAGACTTTTGGATGACCTGAGGGACGTGAGGTTGGAGTAGGGGGTAAGTATTTTGTTCAGTGAGGGGGTTTTGTCTGGATTGTTGATTTTTTTAACACAACTACTTCATTTTTAAAATTTACAAAAAATTACCAAGAAAAAACTATTAACTTCTTGGATGTTGAACTTAGTAAGAGCACAGCAGGTTATGTAGCGAAAATTTATAGAAAAAGCACTTATTCGAACACCTTTCTTCATTTTACAAGTGCACATCCTAGCCATCAGAAAAAATCAGTAGTTAAAGGTCAACTTGTTCGAGCGGCTAGGATGACTACATTAGAGGAGGATTTTGATAAAGAATGTACATTATTGTACCAAATGTTTTACAGTAGAGGTTACCCACCATTATTCTTAGATGAAATATTCCAAGAAGTAATTAGTAAAAGAAGAACAGGGATATATAATGCTATCCTGCATGGTGATCATGGAATTATAACATATACAATAAATGATGCAACAAGTGAGGGCACTCAAGTACCTTTAGCACAGCCTTTTACATTAGAACAAGGGCTAAATGGCAATAGAGTAGATATGGTAAAGAACTATACCATTGCATTTACCTTTACGTATTGCCCAGAAGCTTTGGACATACGTAGGATATTGAGAAAATATTGGTACTGTTTATCACTTGACAAAGATCTTGCAAAGATTTTAAACTTTGGCCCTATAGTTACATACAGATGAGGTACAAACATGAAAAAATTGTTAGAACAAAAACAATGTGAAGAAAAATAATAGGGGTACCCATAAATGTGGGGCATGTAGGTATTG
Source organism: Protopterus annectens (assembly GCF_019279795.1). Classification (NCBI taxonomy): domain Eukaryota; kingdom Metazoa; phylum Chordata; order Ceratodontiformes; family Protopteridae; genus Protopterus; species Protopterus annectens. The sequence continues at coordinate 1,010,568,123 of NC_056744.1, forward strand.
TTCCTACATTGAGGAATCTGAAATGTATGTAATTAGGAAAAAAAAGTTTTATGTCAAAGATTCATTTGACTGTAACTCAAAGGCAATTGTCTATCTAGCTCAGTGCACACATTGGTACATCATTTTACGTTGGGAAAACGGACAGACGTTTAAGGGACAGAATTTATGAGCATACTTATGCAATTAGAAAGAACAAAGATGAAAATGCTCTTGCTAGACATTGCAAATTAAATGTAGGCCATAGTTTTAAATTTATGGTAATCAGTCAAATTAGGAACAGTTTAAATAAGGTTGACTTTATAACTGATAGTTTTTTGAAATTAGAATTGGAAAAAAATGAATTATCCTGGCAACTGCGCCTAGCAGCATACAGAGAGCCAGGACTTAATGAATTTTGTTCCCTTGCATGTGTGCTAAAAATGAAAAGTTTATTAAGATAAGTAGAATACTTATTACTATTTCTTGACACCATTAACGGTTCGATTTTTAAATATATTTATATACATATTTTTTATATACATACGAGACATTTATATTTTAATAAACTTGTATAAATAAATAAATATTTGTATATTTAATTTGATATTTTTTAATTTTTGTTAATAACTTTATTCATTTGAATATTTATAATATATTAGCTGGATTTAAATATTAAATAAATTATTATTATTGATTTAAGGGAATATATAAATATACACACACATAAATAATTATATTTTTATAAATCATTTAAATATTTGTTGATTACAATTTATTTTTTATTTTTTAGTTATAGTGAGAATATTTTAATAACTTATTGTTAAGTATTAATGCTTATTGTTGGTCCACTTTATAATATTATTCATTGTCAGTTTTAGTTCAAAACCATTTAATGGAATATACATGGTTCCTATAACAATAGTAAAGTACTGAAGGATAGGACATGTTTTAAACACTTATTGCCATAGGTTAGTTACCGTTCATTATAAATTGTTTTAGAAATGTATATAACAGCATATATTACAAGCACTTAGTGGGGATCCTAGCACCTAGGTATTAGTTTTTTTAGGTATTAACTTTAGTTTAATGTGAGTTTATTATTTTAAACATGTAATAACAACAACAGTTTGTGTATAAACATTTGTTTTAAACTGTAATCATTTGATATGGTTTAGAAGTAGCAGTTTTTAACATCGGGTTGCCTTTAAATGTGTTTAATTAGAAGCTTACGTAATCAATGTCAGATTACCCCGATTACTTGGTTGTATTTAAATTCTAACTGACCAAAAAGTCAGCGTTTTGTCTGATGAAGTTCAGATACTCATCTGAACGAAAAACGCTTGGTTGCGTTTAACGCTACTTTTTTCGGGAGCAGTGTGACAGCTTGTGGTGTCAGAATTCACGTGAAGTATTGGACTCGCATTTTCAGCGTGATAATAGTACTTTTTATCCAGACTGGGCTTATGTTTACCACCTTCTTTTTGTCAGCAATAACGCATTAGTGCTGGTAACCATACGGGACCACCTGTATGCGGACTAGCTTGCATTCTATCACGGAACTTGCAACAACTTTTCTTAGTGCTGGTAACCTTGAGGGATTATCTGTATGCGGATCAACCTGCATCTTAATATGGAACTTGCAACTATATAACCAGCACTAAATTGCCATTGGGTTTGTATTGTAGCAAACAGTGTATGGACATTTTCAACCATTTTGGCTAAATCAGAACCCAGAACTGGACTTTAAACTTTTTGTTTGCCTGTGCTAACTTGTTGGACAACTTAAAGAGTACGAACAGTACGTGGACTTTTTTACTTTCAGCTTGTGTGTTAATTGGAACTTTGTGTATTTAATAAAATACATGAGTATAACACAAGGTATACTCTATTCTCAAGTGTACAGCAGTCAATATTCGTGTATTAGGGTTTTGTCTGGATGGTTGATTGTTTTAAATGCCTCAGTGAGTTGGTTGAGTTTGAGAATGTTGGGCAGTTCTAACCATTCCAGTGTCCTTAGATTTTGGCAGTGATGGGTGCGATAGGGCATTCCTGTTATGAATCTGGCTATATGGTTATAGGTTGTAGATAGTTTATTGAGCTCTCTCTTGTTAAGGAAGGAGAATATCGGGGAGGCATAAAGGAGTGTGGAGAGGAGGTGGGTCCGGGCAATAGTTAGTTTGGTGTGCAGGGTTAAGAAGTTCTTTATTCTATACATGGACCCGAGTTTCTTGTTTACCGACTTAATGGTCAGGCTGACATGCATATCAAATTTAAGCTTGTGGTCTATGGTCACCCCTAGTAGTTTGGTGTGGGAGACAGGTTCGATTATGGTCCCATTGTTGGAGGAGACATGAAAGGTTGGGTTGTTGGTATTAGGAGGTTCTTTTCCTTGGGAGGTAATTGGAGTGGGGAAAAATAGAAGTAATTTGGTTTTGGTTGGGTTGAGTAAAAGTTTTAGTTCTGAGAACCATTTTTCAACTAAGGAAAAGCAGTTTTGGGTTGTGTCTTGGAGTTTGGCGAGAGAGACGTCAGAGCAGATCAGGGTGGAGTCGTCTGCATATTGAATGCAGGTGGCTTTGGGAATGATAGAGTGTTACTATAATAACAAGGCAAGTGTGGTGAATGGATCTTCTAGCTGATGATGTCAGGTCAAAGACAAATACAAAATGCACAATCTCTCTTTCAGAGAGTTCTTAAATTGATTTCTCAAATATTGTTGCTATGATAGTTGCAGCACGACATCACTTTTTATCACCTGACTTTCCCAGGTAAAGCCCCCTTCCCCCATTGCTAGAAACTGCCAGCATTTAGCATCTCCCTGTGAAAAATACATAGCCCTCATAGATATTTTGTCAAATGGTGGAAGTTGTAAAATAATTTACATTCCTCCACATGTAAAGACAATACAAAAAACTTGTAGTTCTAGACATTGTGTCTGCTACTGCACTGAAACTGAAAGATAACATCTTTAGTTTATGGCCCAGCTATAAAATAACTTAACCTAAACCATTCTTCTGAAGTTTTGCAAGTTAATCTCCTGTGTTTCAGTCTCCCCTGTTATAAAAAAATACCTCTTCAGCACACGTCTATACAATATGACACACAGTTCTAATACATTTGTAAGACAAACATATGAATCATGTTGACATTCACTAATGACACACAACACATTTTTCCAGACAGCTGTGCTGACAGTATCTCCCTCTGTCACACTTGTATATAAATCATATTAATATTCATAAATGACATATAATTATTTACAAAATTCCAGCTATCTGGGCTGGCAGTATTTGCCTTTGTCACACACAACAATGTGCTGAACAATTGTAAATGGACTGTCTATACTGAGCCACAAGGTATATCAAATATACTGGCCAACAAATTTAGATCCAGTCTTACCCTCTCTCTCCACCAGACACCCCTCAGGAAATATCCTCAACCATAACTCCCCCAAGTATCAATGGGAAACAGGTCCTCAGTGCACTTCCCAAGGCCATAAAAACACTGCATTGATGGGCCCTGATAATATCCCCGGATGCCTTCTCAATAGCATGAAGCATGGCCTGTCAGAACCACTAGAATCACTATTTAACTCCAGCCTCCAGACAGGCTTCATTCCAAGCAAATGGAGGGCTACAACTATTACCCCTCTATACAAGGGTGAGCCATTTATGGACCTGGGTAATTACACACTCATAAATTGGACTAATCACATATGCATATCCATAGAAAGAATTATTATGGAAATTATAAAAACATGGCACAGAAAGCCTTGATATACTGGATCCAACCCATTTTGATTTTGTCAAGGGCAGGTCATGCCTAATCTAACCTGGTGGACATCTTTGAGGTCACCAAAGAAATTGACAAGGAGAAAGTGTGTACTTACTGCCTACCTTGACCTGAACAAAGAAGTTGACACAATAAGTCCCACTCTGGCATTGCGGTCAAACTCAGGAAGTTAAGTAATAACCCATATGTACCCCACTGGATAGCCAGCTGGCTCATGGATAGGACCCAAGAAGTTGGTGTAGGGGAGTCTGCCTCTATAAAAAGGCAAATCGGTTATGGAGTTCAAGGCTTGGGGCTGAGGCCGCTACTTTTTGGGATCTACTTCTCTAAAGTCAAGGCTAACATCAAAGGTCTTTGGCTGCAATTGAAAACTAGGTGCATTCATAGAATCCCCCAAAGACACAAATACCCTCCAACAAGACCTGGTACAGACCAATAACTGGTGCCAGAGCCACTAAAACTCAATGCCAAGAAATGCATAATGCTATCGTTTGGGAAGACAGCTACCCCTGGAAGCTACCATATTGATAATACACCCCTTATGAGTAGACCCTGTGGTCAGTGATTTAGAAACTTATGTAGACAGTAAACTGGACTGTGACCATTAAGTATCTGTGGTGGTAGGGAATTATTCTATGTTATATAACTTATAAGCAAGGGTAAATTTTCTGTGTTCAAGGATGTCATTGTTCCACAGTACTCATCCCTCCTCAGACCAATAATTAAGTACAACACCCCTTCGGTATGTACCTGACCAGGCATATGCAACAACTGGAGCATCCACAGAGGTTCCTCACAAAAAAGACTACAGGATGTAAACAACACATCGGGTCAGACTGCATCAAAGCCCCATTCCTGTACTTGGACTCCTACAGACTGCTGAGAGGCAATCTATGCCTAGCCAATAAAGCATTCCCTGATCCAACTCTGATCAGCCTGTAGCACATCTACAAAACAAATAGCATCAGAATTACCAAATGTTAATTCATCTATAACATACATGGACATGTTGGAGGGGCAGATTTGTGTCTTGGAGACTACTCATCCATATGAAGTAGAGTTCTTCCCTCACGCACTTTGAGTATAACTTGGACCAGTTGATGGGAATCGGAAATTTATCACACCAATGTCTCTATTAGACAGAAGCAGCCTGTAAATGCTTTACTACTCATGCTAAAGCCTACACATACCTCTTAAAATAGCCAAGGGTATCAAAACCTGTCAGATACAACACTTGGGAAACATGGCTAGGCTTTAAAAGGCCCACTGGAGTTGTTAGCCTAGTAATCACCTATGAACCTATGAACTGGGAATTAATAAGAAGCAAACTCAGAGATGCTCTTTAAAACTGGAGCAGATAAAATTCAAATAATTCCAATTCACTTAAAAAGTTAACAACTACAGGTTTTGCATTAACATTTTCTGAACATTTAAACAAAAACTCTGAAACTCAGATGACTGCATTATTATTACAGACTAACTGTAAAACTTCTGTGATTTATCAGAAAATGAAGTGAGTGAAGGTTTAGAAGTTAGTGCTGAAGATTAAGGCTCTAAGCTCTTAATGAATGCTTTCTTCAATCAGAAGTATAGGGTTTGATTCTTTCTCTCTCCTTTTGCCAACTGTGTAACTCTAAATAAGTTACTTAACCAGACAGTGCTCCTGGATTTACCCTTTATTTGGTGTAAAAATAGAAAAAAAAGATGGGACATAAGTATGCAACAAAATGCTCCTGTAGTTTTTAAACAATAAGAACAGAGCTGGATCATGATCAAATGGCGCCTTAGGCAGGGTAGTGGACTCTTCCACCCCAAACAACCCTATCAGCATACTGTTACTTCGCTGTCTGTTTCTAATTACCATAAAACACTTTTCAAATCTCTCAGTGTGCATAATATTTTCTTTAGTTTTACAGTATCATAGAGATTTGGATTTAATTTAAAAGTTTTATTAACATTTTTACATCAAGTCCTGAAACACATTTGATGAACAAAACTAAACACTCACATTAAAACACTTAGCATAGATAAAATTCTATTCCTTTGAAACACACATTTTTTAAAAATGCATCTGGCAATTTGTTAAACTACAGCAAACGTGCTAAGATTCTTAGTCAAATAGCTTATAGAAAGCACTAATTAGCAGTTACATAGAAGGAATAGACAGATGTGTAATACATTTGTTAACTGCTTGGGACAGCCTACTAGGAACCAGTGTTCCTTTTCAGGGGCAGTTCAGGAGCAGTGTGGTAAATTGACTTGGTCATACTAACACTACCCAAACAACAGATAAGGGAGTTAAATGCTGTACTACAGGAATCAGCTGATAGTCTTGTTCATCTGCACCAAACACCAGAAAAACTGTTGTAGTCAAACAAAGTGCACTTCACAGCAGTGTACCCATAAAATATGAGTAAAATGAAAATTGCATTCATAGCTAATATTTTAATATCACACTTGTAGACTTCTTGCTGTCCTGTTTATTCACTGCCAAGTAATAAACACAGTCAATAAAACAAGGAACCCAAAGATCATACCCAAAGAGCATGGCTCATATGATGATGCTTCTGTTTGCTAAATCAATTACTTCACACAGTAACTACCTAGGAATGCAAGAACTAAGTATTTGTATAGATGTGCACACGTATACAGATGTGAACTTCAGTTACAGCACATTATGTACCTGCATGCAGTCAGAAGTTTGTTTGTGATCAAATGAATGAACAACTACGTACATAAATTACCAAGAAGTGTACTTCATCTCACTATTCTGAGAACCATAAAGTACAACTCATTGAATCCACACCCCCATACCCATCCAACCTATTGGCTCAGGAATCAGTGACAAGACTTAAAGTCAGGAAGAGATTTTAAATATTACTTTTATATACTTAGTTGCTAGAATAGCATTTTTTGAAGGATAGAAAATGTAAAACTCACATGCCTGTTATTTAGTAACTGCATTCCACAATACTTGACCAGAACAAGTAACAGACCAAAATTCTTCTCAATTTCTTTGCTCAAAAATTTTGGACAAAGCCAAAAATAATGGGGCATGGGCAAATGCCCCAAAAGGGACAAACGTTTAAACATTTTATGTATTTGTTAACGTTCTCCTCTTTTTCAAGGGTGGCCCAGGAACACTGTCTGAGTGACTTATTGAAAGTTACATAGTAGGCAAATGGATATGGAAGGATTCACACTCTATACGGGAAGCAGATCATTAATTCACTTAAAAGGTTAACAGAACAACAGATGTTGCATGGACATGCATTTCTGAACAATAAGAGCTAAGCATCTCTAATGGCTGGCATTACTGACTAATCCATAGTGATTTACCAGAATTTTGTTTTACTTATTTATTAATGGAGTGATCCCATTAGACAAACTGTCACTTTTAGGAGTGACTCACAAACACTGTTCTGCTTAGGGTAAATAAAGCTGCTGATTAACATTTCTGAAACTTAGCTTTCTGTACTAACTGCCAGATCAGTTAATAAGGGACAAGGCATAACTCTGAGACAAAACCAAATATGTTCTGTAAAACAGAAGACAGATGCTGATTACTCAGATTGACTTAAAGGTTAACAGAACGTTTTACATCCACATGTGTTTTCTGAACAACAGCTATAAAATAACATTATTGACTGTAACATCCAGTGATTTATCAATATATGAAAGTCTGGCAGTTAGTGCAAAGGGTTAATGTTCTAAACTCTTCGTGAGCTGCTTCAAGGTAATATGTTTGTCTTTCTTCTACCTTTATTTGTGTACTGTGTGATTTTGAGGAAGTCACAACCAGAAATTGTTCCTGGATTATCCTTTTACCTGAAGAAAAAAAAAAAAAAGAGGCAAAAAAATGTCCATATTCTGGAATCCTTAGTGATTTACCTATCAGCCGGGTCCATGGATGTCCTTAGTGATTTCCTTGTGCACAGACACACCCACCTACATACAAATCTGTTCTCACCTATAACTAAATAAAAAAGTGGGTATTATTGCAATGCATTCTCTGCCACTATAAGAAAAAAATAAAGACCTTGCAACTGATAGTGCTTGTGCAGATCCATAAAATTGGTAATGACATTGCTTTCACTCAGCTGAGTAGAGTGAATGGAGTGGTATCGAAAGAGAAACTTGATAGGATGGGTATAAAAAGAGTGATGGGGACTAGTGTACTCACAGGGTACACAGTTTCACAAGGGGGGGTGTGCCCTTCCATTCTTCAGTGTAACTCCACCACTGCACTGCACTCACTCCTGACCCATTGAGGATGGCTGTTCTACAGCCCAATCTGCTGAATCAATGTGGGGCTTTGTGTATGATAATCGTCTACTCTCCTGATGTAATTTTTTTTTTGGGGTGGGAGACTACATTTCACCATCAGTCTTAAGCTTCAGCCAGGAACATTTATGATCCAACAAGAGCTTCGGTCTTAACATATTAATCAGCTCAAAGTGCTAGAACTACATTTGACTGACCATTCAAGTTTATGTTATACATGTCCTTACCACATTAAAAGTATGTACAACTGTTTACCTTCCACCCTCATTAAATGGTGAATTAACCATGCCTGTAACTGACAAACACATATAGCAAAACCTCTATGGGTTTTGACCTCCATGTCACTTCTAAACAAATGAAAATCCATTTGGATGGGTTTTACATGAGTTTGCTGAAGTTTCAACTAGCATGTCTGAATGGGATGAATTGAAGAAAGGTAGGGGAAAATGGCAGAGGACAAGCTCCATTTTAGCCCAAGGGACATCATTAGAGCTGCCTGAGATGCAGTTTTTCCATTGATTCCTTGTGGAGAACACTACATGATTGGGAGATGGTGAACATGTGAAGGGTATTGTCATGAGATGCAGGCTTGCAGGGAGAACGTTAGAAAAATGGGTGGGACCTTCTTCTGTCTACCCTAGATCCAGTCATATGTAAGCCTTTTAGCAGTGCAGTTCCCATTTTCAGTTTTGAGAGACTACTTTCCCTAGGTCTGCACAAGATGTGCCTACTGAGAAGCAGGATAGGCCACATTCCTTGTAAGGGGAAGTCGCAGCACTTGAAGACTGCATTGAGATGGTACAATATAGTGCATAACTCCTGTAGAGCCTGAGTTGACAAGGTGTAAGACTTGTTCTGTATGAAGACAGAGATTGCAATATCCCAGGTATTTCTACTTTTTCCCCAAGATGCAGTGATCATGGAGTTTGTATATATAAGTAGTGTGGATTAGGGGTTCTTTTACTGCTTTTTTTGTCTTCTCAGCATCATTCATATTTTATTGTTTGGATGTTTTTTGTTTACACTTAAAAGCTGAATTAACCATGTACTAATGTGAACTGAAATGGCAGTGATTGGTTATGATCAGGACTTTGGGTCTTGGGTTCATTGTTTGCTAAAGGAACAAAAATAATAATGTATAGAAACAAATTCACAAACTCTTTGGATGGCTTGGGTTAGCAAAACCAGAAGGGGAAGGTTGACTGGTAGGAGCAATAGAGGACATTGAACAGGAAGTGAAGGAGGTGAGAATCACTAAGAAAAGAGAAGAGGGCTTTCATGATTGAAGAGCCATCATCAAGGGGATTGGGAGATGTATGAATGCAGGTTGTAGTGTATGTAGGTGCCAGTGATCTATCAGAGGAGGCAGATGAAGTGGCAGAGAGCAGGGCCAGAAGAGTGGCAGAAAGATTCCAGGAATAAGTTTGGAGGTAGTATTAATATTATCGGGTATATTATCTATGCCAGCATACTGAGAAAGGAGAGAGTTAAGGGATTTGATTGAATATGAGTGCAGGCAAAGGAGAAGGGTGTAAGACTAGTACAAGGATGGAGAGACCATCTTTATGTCAGACAAACTCCATTTTAGTCCAAGGGACATCATTAGAGCTGACTTAGCAAGCTGCATTTCAATAATTTTACCTTTTGAACAAGGATTGTATTGAGAGGGGTGTCACACAAGCCGAAAATGGTAGGTAACTAGTTAAAATAAGGAACACATGATGTAGAAAACAGCAGAAGAGCAAACAGGAATGACTGAGCATGGCTGAGTAGTATCACTGTACAATTCAGAGGAATTGGGATAGGAACATGAAGATGCTGCAAGAGTAGGGAGAGTGTTCATCGCTGTTATCACAGCTAAATTTTAAATCAGTAAGTGAGTTGGGGGCAGTGAGTTGCCTGGTTATAGATTGTTCAAAAATGACAGTGAAGGAAGTGACAGAAGTAGATTAGTGATTTACATAAAGGAGGGTCTCAAATGTGCAGTCACATGGAGAAATGCTACCCTATTAAGGAGGCAAGGAAGCAGGCGGGGTCAAAGCTAAGGAGAAGCAACCCTGGTAGTTAATGTAAAAGAGGGAAGTTAAAATGCTGATAAGCCTGCAGACCCCTTTGATGTTCAAAAAGGTGCAAGCTTCTAGCATGTCATATCAGGCCAATCCGATGGCTGACAAAGTAAAGAAGAAAGAGCCAAGAATGGTCATATCAGAAGGAGCTGGAGATATTCATATCTTAGTCAGTGAAAACATCCCAGGCGTCTTCTTGAAGTTGCAATCAGGGTCTGCCACTCCACTTATTATTTCTTTGGATACCTCAGAGAAATGAAAACAAAAAACAGACCTATCTCTCCTCCTGCTACACCTGTTCCTAGAGACTCTCAGCAGGAAAGGTAAATGTTTTCTCACAGGAACATTTTAACGTCCTTATCTCTTTGAAACCTCACCGGTTTCTTTCCTATGTTCCCTAAAAGGAAGATGGGCACCTTTTCTGAGGAAGATTCTTCAGAATTTGATTCAGAGCCTTTGGATTATTCTTCCCAAATGTATTCTCCCTCAGGTTTTGAGTCTGAAACTGAACATACCCTGTCTTCAGATTCACAAGAAGAAGAACTTTCTTTTGGTGATAGCATCCATAAAATGATGTAACACTTTAACTGGGAGGGCACTCAGAAGAGGTGTTACAGTTTACTTCATATGGATATTCCCAAACCCTCTGCTGTGCCACGTGGCATGGAGTCTTTGGAGAATACATTTCTGTCTGCATCTTTGACCCCTGAATCTCAGCTCCCTGTGCCCAAGAAACCAAATAGGTATTATAAAGTCCCTGAAAGCCACAAATACATACATACATACAAAGTACTTCTTCTGACCCAACAGTTACTTCTGTAGAGTCATACAATGCATTTAAACTTCTTCCCTCCTCTAATGCCTTACCAAAGATAGGAACAGTAGGATAATGAACAGAGATAGAAAGAAAATCTGTAATTTTGCCATATTGCCTTTCTGTGCCATTAAATTACTAGACCCACATGATTACATACATGCTATCTATTTTTGACATGTCTAAGTTAATTCCTAGCCTATCTGACTCATAGCGTAGATCCATCTTGTAAAATATACTTATTTCAGCTTCTCAGGTGGCATGTCACTCCATTAAGTGTGGATTTCACACTGCTGATGTCTCTTCCAGAGCAGCTGCTACTGCATCAGTATTAGGAAGATTTTCCTGGCTTTACCTTCAATCTTAGTCTGAATATTTCCATGCTAAACTTTTGGATGCTCCTTTAGATAAATGCAAATTGTTTTAACCTCTCCTGCATATTTTTCTTTCCCTATTTCAAAGTTTCAAAAATACTACCTCTCTAAACCTGGTACCTTTTTGAACAAAAAGTCCTCTTAGCAGAAGGGAAAACAAATCTTCCAAGAGAAAATGGTTAGACAAGCCTAAGTCTGGTTTTAAAGCCAAAGGTATTTATTTCTGTCTTCTCACTCCTTTCCCAACATTGGCTTTCCCCCTTTAAATCTTTCTAGAAAACTTTATCTTTGCCTTCCTCTTTGAGGTGCAATAACAACCAATGCTTGGATCTTGGAAATCATCAAAAATTGGTGTAGACTTTATTGGAATCTCCCTTCTTCTTCTTCTGGATTCCACAAGCCCCTTCCAACCAGCAACATCTGGCCTTCCAACCATACCTTTTACATGAGCGGGTAATGCAACCTGTGCCTCATCATCTAAGATGAAAAAGATTCTATTCCAAGCTTTTATTTGTTCCAAGAAAAGAAGGGTCTTGGAGACCAATTCTGGGGTTATCCATTCTGTACACATTTTTAAGAGTTCCAAAATTCAAGATGCTAGTGCTCTAAATTTCGATCTTTCTGATCCTTACACCAACAAAACAGCTCCAACAGATACATTTTAAAACAGAGAGTACTCAGACATGAAGTAATGGATAAAATTTATTGGTAAGCACTTTCGGTTAGACCTTCCAACCTTCATCAGACAAAGAAAATACACTTACAATGCCTTAAATACACATTATAATAATCGACCACTTAATCAAGTAACCTTGTAAAGCCATATAATAACACTATTATGACATAAAACAAGTATCCCCACTACCTTGAATTAGCTTATCTTCAAAAACATTAAATAATTTAATAATATTACCTATAAAATCTTTTAACTTTTAAAACACTACACAAACATATTACATCATTAATACCTGGTGGAACTGAGGCATTTAAATAAATTTACCACCAGTACTCTCTATTCTCCAGCATTATTTTCCACAGTCCACCACTAGGGCCATCCCTTACTTGTTCTAAGACCACAAATCTGAAATTGTGGCCATTATTTTCCTGAATGTGACTAAATAATGCATTTGTACATTTTGCCTTACCAATATCGTAATAATGTTCATAGATACATAGTCTAAGTCTATGTTCCATTTTTCCAATACAGTAAGCTGTACAATCCAAGCACTTTGCAGCATATACCACTCCCCTAGTATTACAATTAAATTGCCCTCTGATATCAATGCTTCTGTTACCCAATACAATGTTGTTACATTCCAAAATATACCTGCACTGGTTGCACATGTTACATTTATACATTTTCCCTTTTCCATAATTGTCCTGTTTTGGGAAGGTATTACACTAATCTTTCAAATTTTTATGTCTTTTGTAAATAATACTAGGGTGAGTGCTCAAAACACGGGATACATCCCTATCAAATGAAATAATTTCCTAATGTTTGTGTATAATACTAGCAATATTATAACTATCATCTGTAAACGTAACAAAGGCATTACACAATTTTGAATCCATTTTTGTTGTTGTTCCATGTAGACCATTATTATGACAGTTAGTATTACATAACTGGGGTTCAATATGTCCATCGTGATTACTACTACTTAATTCACTATTACGTATTTGTCCTAGCAATGGTTTATAGACACCAGAGAGTCTTTTTCTAACAACTTCCCTTGAAATAGTATCTACTAAACTCTTAGTGTAATCTCTATTTAAAAACACATTGTCTATAAATTTGATTTCCTCCATAAATTCATTATCCAACGTAATCATCCGGGCTGCCCTTACCATTTGGCCCTTGACAACAGCCTTTTTCACATGGGTAGGATGACTACTTGAATAGTGTAGAAACTTATTAGAATATGTTTTCTTTCTGTAAATTGAGGATTTTATATAGCCTCCCATTACATCTTTACTTAGACAAACATCTAAATAGGCAATATTATTTTCCCCTACAGTATGAGAGAATGACAAAAAAATCAGTTGAACTATTCAAAAATTCTAAAAATTTAGGTAACAACTCCAAAGGTCCATTCCAAGCCAGGAATAGATCTTCCAAAAATCGGGTATATAATTTTATATATTCCATATATTTTGAGCCAAACAAATATTTTTTTCCCACCCTGCCATCACTGTATTAGCATATGATGGGCCCACATGGGAGCCCATTGCTACCCCTCTGACTTGTTTTAAGTATTGGCCTTTATAGTAGATATAATTATTGTCTAAATCCAATTCCAATGTGTGACAGTGTGTTAATCTTATCTTGTCCTATAGTTAAAACATCAGTAAAAAATTCTGTAAACTATTCTAAGCCTAATTCATGCGGAATGCAAGTATATAAATCTTTAACATCCACTGTAACAAACACTAAATCCTTCAGTGAACAAGTATTCAGTTGGTTACATTTTGTTAGAAAGCCCCATGAATCACGGCTTAGATAGTCCAGGCTGCTTAACTTACTTTTCAATTGGCTATCAATATATTTTGCTATGTAATAAGTTTTTTATTGTCCCCCATCCACAATTGTGTGTAATGGTAGATCTTCCAGACCTTTATGGATTTTGGGGACATCAAATATTGTTGCTTCCTTAGGTGTATCAATATACATATGATTATACTCATCCTCATTAATTTATCCCTGGAATAATAAATCATTCAACCAATAATCAATTCTACTATAAGATATATTCACCCCATTAATGGATGCTTCCCTGTAACTGTCATCATATAATAAACATAGCATTTTTTGATTATAGTTCACATAGTCCATTGTAGCAAGGCCCTCACCTTTATCAGGTTGCATACGTCTAATATTACCTTCTTCTCTTAGAACATTTATTAATTTCCTTTGAGCATAAGAAATATGAACTTCATTATAATTTGTATTAGGACCTTTTAGCAAATGCCTTATGTCCATCTTGCACATACGGTAAAAAACATTTTTACTGTAGGATGTAAGTCAGGGTTAAATAAGCTCAGTATATGCAAAGGGTTATTATTCAATGGTTGAACTCCATCAAACTGTACTGCTAAATTAAGTTTTCTCGTAAACAGTTTTAGTTCAGTAATAGCTTTGGTAACATTACCCCTTCTGGATGGAACAAATGTCAATCCCTTACTAAACAAATCAGCATGAGTAGTTGTTAAGGGGATCGTACTGTAATTAAATATGTTAAAGTCACCTTTGCTGTTCACAACACATTGATATGGAAGATATAACTGTTCTCTTCCTACCGATTATGTCGCTGTTGATTCCCATTGTTGAATCCATTCCTGTTGAAGTTCATATACGAAGTTAAGTTCCCCCTCCTGTTTCGTATTCTCTCCGAGCAGCCTAGGTTACCAGCATCTAAAGGGTAATCCTGGGGAGCCTGGTTAGTGCTTCTCCTTTCATCCTGTTGATGTTGGTTTTGATTTTGGTCCCTGTTCAGTCCTGGTTACCCATTCTGTAACCATTGCTGCACTTCCGATGGCTTAGGGTACGCCTGACCATTAACGTATTCTAAACAGTCCCTCTCCAGTTTCTGGTTCTTCCGTTCTAAAATAACTTTACTGACGTCATCCACTTCAACGAAAATATTGCGGCATTGTGTTTTAATAGAATTAAAGCATATATCTTGTTTGATACTGTCCTCGATGGATCTTATTTCTTGATTTAACTTGTCCATAGTTAAAGTATTATGTTTAATCAAGGCATCAAGCAATTCACAGCCCTGTTTGTCAAAGAGCTGTAATAAGTCATTGTGTAATGGGCTATTTTCAATGAGACCTGTCGGATATTTCCAATACCTCAGTCCCTTAGGGACCTGTTTTCTTTTTATACACTCTTTAAAATGCATGTTTTCATGCACCATTTTCCAATATTTTAACACCAGGTCATGAAATAGGTCAAGAGCATTATTCAAGGAAGATGTACTATTTCCAGACCCTGTTGATGGTGTACCTGGTTGGTTTACCATCGCTCTAAGTCAACACTTACATTTATGTTCTGTCCAGTTGGCTGTAAGTCAATAATTGTTTCCTGTCGATTAATAAATCCATGTCCTCGGGGGATACTGTCCAGAAATACATCACCTTGAGAAAGTCCATGAGCAGTATTAGTCCCATTTTCACCTTGGAAGTTATGAAAAAGTTGTTGTACCAGCATTATTAAGTTCTGAACTGATTGTTGCAGAACCTCAAATTCCCTCCGGGGAATATATGAGATATCATCCTGTATACTCCCAGCACCCATACTAATACACCAAAGAAACAGCTCCAACAGATACATTTAAAACAGAGAGTACTCAGACACGAAGTAATGGATAAAATTTATTGGTAAGCACTTTTGGTTAGACCTTCCAAGCTTCATCAGACAAAGAATAAACACTTACAATGCCTTAAATACACATTATAATAATCAACCACTAAATCAATTAACCTTTTAAAGCCATATAATAACACTATTATAACATAAAACAAGTATCCCCCACTACCTTGAATTAGCTTATATTCAAAAATATTAAATAATTTAATAATATTACCTATAAAATCTTTTAACTTTTAAAACACTACACAAACATATTACATCATTAATACCTGGTGGAACTGAGGCATTTAAATACATTTGCCACCAGTACTCTCTATTCTCCAGCATTATTTTTCACTGTCCACCCCTAGGACCATAACTTACTTGTTCTAAGATCACAAATCTGAAGTTGTGGCCATTATTTTCCTGAATGTGTCTAAATAATGCATTTAATAAAAATTTGAAAGATTGGTGTAATACCTTCCCAAAACAGGACAATTATGTAACAGGGAGAATGTATAAATGTAACATGTGCAACCAGTGTAGGTATATTTTGGAATGTAACAACATTGTATTGGGTAACAGAAGCATTGATATCAGAGGACGATTTAATTGTAATACTAGGGGAGTGGTATATGCTGCAAAGTGCTTGGATTGCACAGCTTACTATATTGGAAAAACGGAACATAGAATTAGACAATGTAGCTATGAACATTATTACAATATTGGTAAGGCAAAATGTACAAATGCATTATTTAGACACATTCAGGAAAATAATGGCCACAATTTTAGATTTGTGGTCTTAGGAACAAACAAGGGATGGAATGGAATATGGACCATGGAAATAAAGAGTGCTGGATGCAAGATAATTGCCAAATTTATTTTATAAATGTAATGATGTAATATATTAATAATGTGTTTTAATAAGTTTGTAAAGTTTTTTTTTTAATTATTTTATTAATTATTTTTTATTATATTATTTTATTTTTTTATTTAAAGGGGTGGGGTTGTTTTTTATGTTATAATAGTGTGTATATATATTTTTTAAAAGGTTAATTTAATAAAGGTTAAATTAATTATAATGTGTATTTAAGGCATTGTATTGTTTGTTCTTTGTCTGATGAAGGTTGAAGGTGGTGGAAAAAAAATTTTTAACATTAACCATTGTCTGAGTACTTTCTGTTTTCTGTTTTTCTTTTTATTTTTCTTCCTCTTCCCTTCCCTACCTCTCTTACTGCTTATTTTTATATTTATATTTGTGTTTTTGTGTTTTCAGATTTAACTTACTGCTTTAACTTTTAGGGCTTTTTTCCTCACACCCACCCACCAGGACAAAGTACAAAGTGTCTAGCCCTTGTTGCATTCTGGCAGCTCCAAAGGTGTCCAGGTGTCCACCTCTACCCTGTTTCTTCAGGCCCTCTCCTTCAAAAAAAGATTCTTCAAGATTTGCAGTTCACTGTTAAACTATCTTAAAACCTGGAATTCACTCAGGACTTCAATAAATTCAGTTTAATCCCTCTTGATTTCTGGTGAGATCTGTGATGGTCTCAACAGATCACCCATGAGATGATTCTTTTTCTTCCTTTGAAAAGATCAATTCTTGATTCTTTTTCTTTCATAGCAAATCAACACACACATGGCAAGAGAGAGAGATACACAGAGCCCTAGGGAATATGGCATCCATAATCCAAATGATTTCATCACAAAGAAGAAAAAAAAAAGAAACCCTCACCAGAGTCTAAAGAACCACTCAAGAAACAACCCCAAACCCAAGGAGGAAAAAACCTGCATCAAGAAAGCACAGGAAAAAATAAAAAAAAACCAAAAATCAAAAATAGGAAAATAATGCCAGAGTCCAAAACAACTTGTAATGTTGCTTTACATCAAATGGTCAAATGGTCTGCACTTTACATGAACACCAGAATCACATTCTGTTAAGAGAAAATATGCACAAGAAAGTCAGGCAGTACAACTTCATTTATCTTTCTTTCATCTTTATCTGGCTTTCTTCTTCTCTCTTAATTTTATCTTATGATACTATTGGCTATAAATGTGGCTACAGAACAGTGGTTTAGAAATAAAAACAAAACAAAAGGGTTTAAATAAAAAAAAATGTGCAAATTTTTTTTTTTTTCAGGATTTGAAATTTTTTTTTTCATTTTGGTTGTTTTTTTTTTCATCAAAAAGAAAAAAAAAAAAAATTAAAGAAGAAAAAAAAAAAAAAGAGTAGTGTATATAAAACAGAATAGATATAAAACACTGGGAAAAGTGCTTCAGATTGTGTGTATGTGTATATACATGGTTTGTGTGTGTGTATATATGATGGTTTGTCATCTTCAGCAGCTCAGTGTGATATTCTACTTTTATGAACTTTTTTCAATTGCTTTTCAGCTGTTCTTTCAGTGCTTTCTTTAAAAAAATAATTTCACAAGCGAAAAGGTTAATGAATAAACTATAATTGACTCACTAAAAACTATACCACCCAGTACCAGATACATCTCTTATACATCTAATTCAAAGCAAAAAACAACATCATTCATACACACATACATACAACACCACACAAACAAATATAACAAAAAACAAAACAACACAACAAAAACACAAACTAAAATTGTGGAACATATGATTGTAATGTTTCTGCCACATTGTTAATGAATGAAAAAAAAGCAAGAATAGCCTAGTAGAGATTTCTTCTTAACAGTAGCTCTAGCTCTCAGAGGAGAGTTGCAGAAGATAACAGACGGGTTGTTCTGGACCCTAGAGATAAAAGGGTTAGAGAGCAGTGTTTTTTCTGTTGTTTTTCTGCTTTTTTTTTAAATGTTGGCACTCAAAATGCCGAGTGTCAAAAGGCCAAAAAAAGTCTGGAAATACAGGAGAAGAATGAATCTCGAAAATCACTCCTCTCCTTTAAACTTCCTTTTTCAGGGGGTCAAGCCACCCTGCACCGCCCCATGTGGGGAGGTTGAACCCCCACCCTTATATATATATATATACTCCAATCCAAAATCACAGAGAAGAGGGGGGGATAGAGAAAAAACACATCTCACTCACTTGGTACGTACAAGTCTGATCTTACAGCCATTCAGTCTCCATATTATGGGACTCACTCTAGCGGATCCCAACATTTCAAATGGTTATCCATTTTATTACAGAGGCACAGTACAGTGTTTCTCTTTTGATGATCAGCTCCCCCATCAAGTTTACATCATAGGGTTTCTGTAAATGGGCATTCGTGAACTTCTGTATACTGAATGGGAACATAACAGAATAAAGCAGGATTTGTCAATATTTTGGCAAGATTAATATAATATCTTCCATTATTTGTACAAAGTCTTGAGACAGCAACTAGTCAGCTGCATCCAGCACAGTCATCATCACATGATCTACTTTTGCCACTCCCCTCTTAATGAGATCCAGAATCCATCCAGGTGTAGCAATTATAACAAGCACTGTGCCATCCAGTCGCAAAATATCGTCATGCAAATTAGTTCCACCTGTTGTGGGCATGGTCTTGATTCCTCCCATATGCTTGCTGACCTGTATATAGATTTACTAGCCTGAAGAGCCAGTTCTCGTGTGACCAGTGCCTGTATGCTGTCTTCCTTTATGTTGAGGCATTCAAGGAAGGGAATGAGATAGGCTCCACTCTTGCCTGTTCCATTTTTAGCTCTAGCCAATATATCTCTGCCACACAGTGCAGTGGAAATGCTGTCCTCCTGAAGTGGAGATGGCTTCTCCCAAACTATTTCAAAATTTACCATTAATAGCTCTCTTTTCAAGCAGTAGTCTTCCAACTCATTGCCTTTTATGGAAGTTACATCTGAAGTGTTGATCCTTAGATCTCTTAAAGGGAGTTTCAGTGTCTTCCTCCAGTCATCATTAGGTGTTGTCACTGTTGGGGTCATCAGTACCCCAGACTGTTCAATGCCATGCCAAGAGTGCTAGCATTCTTCAGATGCATGTATGCTGCTGCATCTGTGTTATACCACCTCCTGGCACTTTGAGTAGGTAAACCCAGGATAACAGGGTTTTCAGTTCTAGTGATCATTTTTTTAGAAAGTTCCACTTTACCTAAAATTTACCTCCACAAGTTCATAGAGAAAACTACTATAACTTTACAAGTTCATAGATAAAACTGCTATAACTTTACAAACCTCTCCAAAATGAAGAGTGTGTATATATATATATATATATATATATATATATGTGTGTGTGTGTGTGTGTGTGTGTGTGTGTGTATGTATGTATATATATATATATATATATATATATATATATATATATATATATATATATATATATATATATATAATTATATATATATATATATATATATATATATATATATATATATATATATATATATGGGTCTACTTGAAAAGACTGAAAACCCATGACTCCTCACATGACCAACAACTTACCCAGGGAAAGAAAGTAGTTGGCCAACATTTGGAAGTTTGCTCTTTTCCTCATTATAGTGCGATCACAGAGTTGGTATAATTAGCGGGGTGTGGGAG
This sequence comes from Protopterus annectens, assembly GCF_019279795.1. Taxonomy (NCBI): domain Eukaryota; kingdom Metazoa; phylum Chordata; order Ceratodontiformes; family Protopteridae; genus Protopterus; species Protopterus annectens. The sequence continues at coordinate 1,010,588,300 of NC_056744.1, forward strand.
CAATGCCCCCACTTGTGTGGGTTTGGAGTACTTCTGTATTATTTCTTGAGATTGTTGGCTGACTGATTCCTTTTCCTCAGTAAATTCTCGGTATTGTGTGGAGTTGGTTAACTGATGATTCTGTGCTGTCGTCTTGGTCATATCATCTTCGGGTAAGTGGATTTTTGGTCTTTTCAAGTAGACCTATATATATATATATATATATATATATATATATATATATATATATATATATATATACATACATACATACATACATACATACATACACACTTGTAGAGTGCATTTGTCAAGTAAATGAGTCCAATACAGCAATGCAGGTAAGAACCTGTTTTAAGCTACAATAAAGACACTTCCACTGCTTTAGTGGGAAAAAAATGCTTCTTAAAATTTTAAGCAGCCTCTTAACAAAAAATAAGTGAGTACTGTAGCTGCTACAATCATAGATAGTAAGGATTCATTTGGGATCTTTGGGGCTAAAAGGAAACTCCAAATATTTCCTAAATTCTATTTTGCTATGTATGTATTTGGGTCCCAACATTTAAAAAGGTTACTCCCCCCCCACCCCCACCAATTTATTTGCCTCCACTCTGAACAATCAGATCAGAGCATTCTGCTCCAGAGCACCAGACAAGGAAGCCTGGAGAACAAATGCCTTCTCATTTCCATGGAAAGGGAAATTCCTGTATGTTTTCCCGGCCTTTCTTTTATTGGTGCTTTTTAGATGACATATGGCTTCTTTGGGTCAGTACTGATAACAAATTTTTAGAATTTTTTGATTATATTTTAAATACCACTAACTTTTTAAAATTCACAAATCAACTTAACAATATGGAGCTAAACTATCTAGATGTAAATATACAAAGGGTTTGCAATGGTTTTAAATCCAAAATACGTAGAAAACAGACATTCCCCAGTTCTTATTTGCACTATACTAGTGCCCACCCTCCTTATCAGAAAAGGGGTGATAAAAGGTCAGCTGGTTCGGGCTAGCAGAATGACATCGGACGACCAAGATTTTCAAAGAGAATGTGAATTCATAATGGAAATGTTTAGAGCCAGGGGGTATTGAATTTATTGACTGACGTGCTGGCAGAAGTCACTGAGGCTAGAGAATCTAGGTTTGCCCCTATTCTGGGCAAAAACCACCCTTCTCCCGATAATGTAGGTCAAGGTAAGAACGTAGATGGGGGTTCTTACCAATCTGCTTTAATCATTACATATGATGGTGAAACTAACTTGGTGAAGTGAGTTATAGAAAATGAGTTAAATAAATTTGCAATGTTTTCAGAGTTAAATGGTATATTTGATAAACCACTCAAATGTGTATACAAAAAAGGGCGGAATATCAAAAACATTTTAGAAGGAGGTCCATATCACAACAATTATGGAATTTTTGCCAGTAATAGAAAAGGTACACACAAATGCAGAAATTGTCCTCAATGTATTTATACACGGACAGGTGACAGTATACATTTGAAATGTAGAAATAAATATATAACAACTAAAGGTATGCAAATTGTAATACTGCAGGTGTGATATACATTGTTTTGTGTTGTGTTTGTGACTCCTTCTATGTGGGAAAGACAGAAAGTTAAAACAAAGAATGTACGAACACAGATATGATATAAAGAAGAAAAATGAGAATAATGCCCTGTATAAACACTCTCATTTATGTGAAAAAGCAGACTATACATTTTTTGTAATAGAAGTAGTCCCAATAGATCTCAGGTCCCTGGGAGACTAGACTCGAGTATAGGGAATTATACTGGCAACTAGTCCTGGATGCTTGTAATTTTCCCAGGGCTAAATGATATGGTATTATTAAAACCCATACTAAAGCTTAGATCTGCAAAACTGTAATATTAGATGTATTTAGTTTGTTTACTGTCCATTTATCAAGTGGAAGAATCCTTGAATGTGTGGTTCACAATTTTCTCCACTAGATGGTGCCAATTCATTATCTCATTTTATATATATATATATATATATATATATATATATATATATATATATATATATATATATATATATTTTTTTTTTAAAACATGACATTTTATAAGTGATATTTATTTATATTTATTATATTTATGTATTGTTCAAGTTGATATAAATTCTTTTAACGTGTATATTTATATGTACACAATACTATATGACTTATTTATTAAGTTTTATTATTTTAAACTGTCTTTTTGTTTCTTGGAAATTAATTGATTTAAGTATTTCATTGGTTAATTAAAGAGGGAAAATATTTTTAAAGAAGCAATTAGGATGTATATGCCCATCTGATGAAGTTCTTTGAGACAAAAACATAAGGGGAATTGTTTTAAGTGCGTTTATGCTTCATGTACTGTGTGTTTGTTTCGTTTTGTTTTTTGCATTAAACTATTAGTGTGGTGAATCAGCTGGTCTCCTGTGCCTACTTTTGGTTTATTTGTTATAGTTTTGGGCACTTGAACCACATACTTTACATTATATATAGTACACAAAATGTAAAATCAAGTTTCAAACCTTTCTTCATCTTATGCTTGGCTAAAGTTGTATTGTTACAACATTTCTGAATATCAGAGATGTATTCTAAAATGTGATTATATAAATGTCTGTTCATTTTGACAACATAAAACATGATCAGGCCTACTTTGGTTGAGTTTTTAGTTGCATCTAAATCAGAAGCTGCTGTTAGAAAGGGGTAATTAATAAGGAATATAAAATATTGCATGATAACTATAAGGTTAGAAAAGATTGGGAAGAGACGCCGGACAAGCAGTTTACAATGGAACAATGGGAAGACATATGTATGGCTCCCAAGTATGCAAAAGTCCAGACGGTTTAGGATTTTTGCATGGAATTGTTTGCATAGGTATTTTTAAGCAGACTTCCTCATATAGATAACACATGTTGAAGGTATGATGTGAAAAGAAGGTAACTGGGAACATGTGTTTTGGGAGTGTAACCCACGGTCGAGTAGCATTCGAAAGACATGTGTGAATGGGCATGCCTTCATTGAAGGTTGGGCGTCGAGTTAGCACCATAAAAATCTACTGCCAATCATTAGCGGACCAGAGTTCCGCTGTGGTGTCCCCTAACCGGGAAAAGCCGAAAGAAAAACAATGAGCTGGCAGTATACCTCTCAACCTCTTGGCACAAAAAAATCTGAACAAAGCCTAAAATAATGAGGGGAGAAAGGCCCAAAAATAGAGATAGATTTTAAATATTGTTCTTATAGACTTAGAAAGTTGATAGAATAACAGAATTTCTGTTATACATTTTCTGGAAGATATGAAGTCTGAAACTCAAATGCATGTCATTATTTAGTGACTTCAGTCCTCTGTGATTTGCCAGAAAAACAGAAACTTTATGAGGAACAGATAGACAATATGTGGCAAAAATCTGGATAGTTGAGAGGTATGGTTGGCAGATTTAAAAAATTCCCTAGCGAATACTGTGTCAGATATATTGGATGAACAAATGGCTGTAACTAAGGAAATTGTTCTTTTTGAGCTGGGGCACAGGATCTGAAGTGCCTAGACATAGTAAGGCCTTGTTAAGTTTAATTCTGTTGACTGCCAAAAAAGCAATTGCTAGAAAATGGAAATCAAAGTCTAAACCAACTGTATTCAAAGTACTGAATATTGTAAAAGACATAAAAGAACTGGAAGTGGGATCTTTAGAAAAGGGAAGAAGCAAATTATATAGAAATAAATGGGAATTGTAGGAACATTACATGCAGAATAATATTCAGCAGGAGAAGGAGTGAGATTTAAGGGAAAGCTTGAAATGAGCAAATAAAGTAATGCTGGACTGATGATAGTTATGCAGAAAGAAAAAGATATGTGATGTGTAATGTATGTAAATGGAAACAAAATGTTAATGTATTTGTTTCTTTTCAGTTAATATACATTTGCCTATGTCTTAAGTGAGAATTTAGTAAAGGTGCTTAAAAAACACAAGACATGGACATTCATTGCACATTACTATCTATACTTAATTACAAGTCTTACAATCAGCATAAAATGGATGGATGACTGGGCACTGAGGAGGTCCTTGTTGGAGAACATAAAAATAGACTCATCTTGAATACTATGGCTAATTTGTCCAGCTTCTCTCAAACAACTTTAGTGGTAGACATTTTTAGTATATCCGTCAAAAGGCAGAATCACCCAGAAGGACAGTAGGGTAAAGCTGCACACCTTGTACAGGCTTTTGACACAAGGAATGAGGTTTGAAGGTAAAACATCTTGCAGGTATGTACTGAACTTGTGATCCTTAGAAGAGGACCAGGTCCCTTCCTCATCATAATCCACAAATGGGAAATTTAGAGTAGAGAAGAAGTGTTTTGCTTTAGACAGAACTTCTTTGTTCCTTTTTATAAGAGGCTTAGAGTTTGAACTATAACATATTCCCTCTGTTAGTTGACGGCCTTAAAGTTGAAGTTTGCACAGTCTTTGTGAAAACCTGAGGCTGCTGCTGGGGTTTAAATGCTCCACAGGAAGGAGGTGTATGTGGAAACAAGACTAGCATTCCTGGAACGAAAAATAAGACATATCATCCTGGGATCTCCAAAAGGTTCACCACTGAAACCCCTCGATGCTGGCATAACTAAAGTAATGGAAACAGGCAATAAAAGAGCTGGTGTCAAAAAGATTGACACCTTTTTGTCTTAGTTTTAGGGTTCTTCAGATTTTACAGTGAAAAAGTAGATGTGGAAAAAGGGAGACAGGTTTTCTTTCATTTTTCCTTTCTTCTTTCTCAAGTTAAAAATAACTTTTCCCTTGACAGTGCTAGATTGAGTGGACTGGAATACCTCAGCAGAAGAGTCCACAGAAGCTTTGTTACTAGAAATTTGTTAAGCACTAGACAAGGAATCTGGAAGGGTTACAGTGCTGTAGGTCCTGCATGTAAGCTTTAAAGTACCATTCTTTGCAACAGAAAACATAAAGCCATTTTTTTCCTATTCAGAAATGATGCCAAAACTTTATATATAGAGTAGTAAAAGATGAGAGGCTAAGACTGCTGGGTTTAAAACAGGCATCCGTCCACCAACACTGATGACATGACATGTACTAGAGTTCTTGTAATTTTGATCCTTGGAACTGTGAACCCACGAATGCCAGTAATCGGAATACATACCAAGCCCAAGGTTATGGTATGTGAGAATACTCACAGCCCCGTGCTTCAAGGTATAATAATCTCCATGTTAGTATGCATAAGTCACAGAAGTGTCCGTTAATGTCAAAACTGGAAAATCACTGAGGGCCAGATTCAGTAAAGCCTACACTAAGTGTACACGATATGTATTCAATAAAATTATTATCACATATTTTTGTGCTTTCTAGTCACTCCTTGTTCTGTGTATATGTAGTCTACACTTTGTGTTAACCTTTATGAATCCTTGTCAGTATTTAACGCTGTAAGAATATCAGTAGGAAAACTAAAATTAGGAGGAAGAAGGTGTGAGTTATGTCTATGTTGTCTGTTCACTCAGAACAGTGTACACTTTGTGTAGGCTTTATTGAATCTGGCCCTTAGTTTGAAAGCAGGTTTCAGAATTTGTTGTTATTCAATTTGAATAGCATTTTTTTTTCAAATTGTCTGGACTGAGACTTTTGGGACTTGCATTTTGGTAGGGAGCCATATTCAGGGCCCCATAATATAAAAATAAATGTATACTGTCACCTATTCATCAAAATGCTGCGTCGGAGGCACAGTGGTAACATTGTCGCCTTACAGCAAGAGGTTCTCCGGTTCGATTCTTGGCTGGGGTGCCTTCTGTGTGAAGTCTGCATGTCCTCCCTGCGTTCATGTGGTTTTTCTCCCGGTGTTCCAGTTTCCTCCCATGTTACAACAAAGACATGCATCTGGAGAGTTTCTCCTCGGGCCTCCGCTGAAAATTGGCTCGTTCCAAGTAGGACTTTCCCGGTTAACAAATGTAAAATAAATAAATATATTTTGGTTTAGATTTATACAATGATCAGACAGATCCTTAAAACTCTGTTATGCCAGAAGTCTTTATATTACTTGGGAGACTGTTCCAAGTTCTAAACACTCTTTAACTATACAATTTCTTCCCCTTTCCAGCACTACTATTACTTGCTCTGATTTACAGATGTATGTTTCTCAAGTTCAGCTTGTGATGTATTAAATGTAATCCTATAGATTCTTTCTAGAATTTTTGTTGGCCTGCTGTATTTCAAAGCATTAAGTCCCACCTTAACAAGCTTTTGTATGTAAATTCTTCCATGCTTGTGATATTCCTTGCAAACTGACATTGAACCTGTTCCTTTATTGTTTATCATTTTGGTGTTGGTGTTCCACAACACAGCACCAGTTTCCAGTATAAGTCATTTTAGGCTATCATAAACAGAGATCATGATGCATAGGTTTCTGCTGGATGTACATTTCAATAGATTACCATTCCTCTTCTTAGCCCTGCTACAAATATAATTTATGTGGTTGTCAAAAGTTAATTTATCTATGAGTTCTCAAAGTCTTTATATACATTTACTAGTTTAAATCATCAGAGGAATCCAATTTATAGCCCTCAGCAATCTTTTACCCTTCCATATGTAATTCCTGCACTTTATTATCAAATCATTTGTAGACGTCAATACCCTAATTGTATTTATGCTGCCTTGCTTATTCCTGCAAACATATGTGTGATGTGATTCCTGTTCTGACAGTATATGTAACATACCAGCATCACTTACGAAGTGGTAGGTCATTGATATGTGCTGAATACAGTAGAAGACTCAGTGCACAGCCCTACAGAATTCTATGCATCATTGACGTACACCTCACTTCTTGATTCTTGAACGTTACTCTGAATGTTCCATTTGTATAAATATCGATTTACTATACATACTGTAGAGAGCGGTGCCTATTTTTTCTTTCTTTCTTTATTCATTCATTAGCTCATTCTACGAATTTAAACATCTGAGGAACCCCCAACCCAAGCTTTGGTATTCCTACTGATGCAGTATTGAACAACACAACACTTGTGGACCTCTTCTGTTGGCAAACATTTTGCAGGACCATAAACTCTGAGGACTTGGGACAAGGATTATTCATCTGGGTGTCCATGTAAGGATCTAGCCAACAGTTTACTTTTGTAAACTCCCTGCAAAGTATAAACATTTTTTTTATCTCTGTAATAGCTATACCTTTTTTTCTCTTTTTTTATCAATTCTCTGTACATCTTATTTTCTTCTCTCACAATTTTACACAGTAGTAGCATCTTCTATTTGTTTCTTATTTTATCTTCTGCTACCGTATTTTAGATGGCCTCTTTCTTACTCCCTCTTTGCTTATTTTTTGCCATCTGAACATTGTTTTCTGCATATTTTTTTTATGGAGACACATTTGTTCTGTTGTTTGCACTCCTTTTTCCTTTCCTAGTTCTGTTACTGCTCATCATCTCTGCCATTATCTGACTGAGTTTGTTTCCTTATTCACTGACTGAGTTTGTTTCCTTATTCACTGACTGAATTTGTTTCTTTATTCACTTTACTTCTGATTTTCTTTTCCATTCTCTTCATTTCTTCTATCTTTTGTCTTATCTTTAACACAAAGTGTCTGCTGTATGCATTCTGGCCATTCCTGTAATGCCCTTCTGGGGCTTTTCTGTGCTCAACAACACCCATCTTTCTCATAGTGCAGCTTGAAAAGGCAATAGTCCCTGAATAATAGTACACACTTACCGGCAGCTCATAGATAGTGCCTCTAAACTGTTTGTTTCTGGCTGAAAGTTGACTTCTTAGTGTTTGAACCCACTTCATTTATCATCATTCTGCTTGGGCTGTTTCTCCTCTCCTCTTCCCAGTGTCTAATTCCCACTTACCCCTTTCTCCTCTTTTATTTGAACCAAAATTTCACCCCACCCTCCTGATCAATCACTTCTATTTCTTCTCATAAAATATAACCATTCATCTCTTCCTTCTATTATACACTCTACCAATCTACTGTCCTCCCTACCTTAGCCAATCATCTTCACCCCCCACATACATGCTCTACTCTCCCCACCTCATAAGCTTATACTTCATTACCTGTACAAAGCTTCTTTACCCCCAGCTGTTTCCCCTCCAACCAAACACACACATATTATTCTTAGACATACTCCACTTACAGCATAACCCTACCAGCCTTAAACAACTTCACTGTCCCTTCACTCTTCTCATCTGTAGTTCTAATCCCCCATGTTTTAGGTAAATATAAAAGAGTGAATACTAACCTTTTTGACTCTATTGCAAAGATGCTCTATGTGACTTTCACTAGATTTCTCACTCTGTATTACTTTACAGACTGTACTACAACAGCTACAACTAGAATCAACTCATCAACCTGCAGCCATATCACTAAACAAGGCTGCCATTTAAAAACTTTAATTGCACCGTACATCTTCCAAGACTGTCAATCTGTCCCTCAAATATAGAATTCTTAAATACCATCAGACCCATCGAAACCTAAAAACAAAAATAAAAATTGCCTGAAAAGAACAGTTCTTACTTGTACCCTCATATAATATCTCAGTAGAGAGATGCATCCACCTAAATCCAGGTTCCATCGTTCACCATAACACAGTTAGCAAGTCACCCCCCCCATCCTAATACTACACCTCCTTTCCTCACCTAACCCTAAACATAGTTTCACTAAACTTCAACAATATATGAAACAAAATCACAGAACATCATGCATGGATAACCCAATCTATTTTAGATATTCTGATAATTACTGAAACCTGGCTAAAATCACATTTCCATGAAAAATGTTAGCATTTCTTCCTTAAATAATACCATCATTGAAGTTGCTGACATAAAACTACTTGCCATAACTATCGATGATGGTGTTAAAGTTGATTTACATATGCACAGCATGAAGAAAGTATCATTCATAGACTAAAGAAACTCCTTACAGACTCTGCCAAGGTAACTCTAGCAACTATTTACTTCTTACCCTCTCCCTATATGATCCCTCAATTATGACCAACCTAAAAGTCTCACTTACTTCTAAACTTAAACAATGCTATTACAAAGCTGACATATTAGCTTGTATAAAACAACCTTACTAGACCCACCACTGTTTGACGTTAAAAAAAACTTAAGTGGCTCAAGCTTCCTCACCACCTATCTTATACCCAGCTCATCTTAACCCACAAGATCGCCTGCACCATATTTGCCTGTCCAATTATTAGCCCCATACTCCAGTTCTATCTACCAAGCCATCTCCTTTGGTCAGATAATTAACTGCTTACCATCTAAAAAACACAAACGGCTGCTGGGGTCAGTCTCTATTCCAGTAATGTAGCTAGAAAATTCCAATATCAGTCAAGTCTATCTCACATCTTCATCTTTCAAAACCATTACTAAAAGACTTCCTCTCTGCCTCCTGGCTTTGTCCCTGATCCTCATCTCAGACATAGCTGCTCCTAGAATTCTTCATCACCTTCTTATGCCTCCCTTTAAAGCACTACATCACTGAACCGGGGTATACCTTTCTAACCCTTCACTTTATTGTGGTACTTAAACTACTATACCTACGTCTAATCAGCACAACCAAATTACTGTTCCATTGCTGCTTGCCTATTAACACTTAAACTGGCTAATCCCCCTCAAATACCTCATTCTAATGTACATCTTAAATTATTCTACATGAAAATGCTCATTACAATGTTGTATATTAGTGTTTGTAAACATAAATACAATTTTTGTTATACTGACTTCTATGCTTATGTATACACAGTAAAGGCATTATAAAAGTTGTTATTGTAAATATTAATTGCATTAAATTTGTTACCTTGGAGCTTTTCTCCAGGGCCTCCACTGAAAAAGTCCTTTCCTGATAAACAGATGTTAATAAATAAATAATGCCCAACAAAAAAGACACTGAAATATTTCCCATTGGATATAACATCATAAACATAGATGGATCTTAAAAAGCTGGAGATAAAGCCATCCTATACTCCAACTTATACAGACTAAATGCTTTCAACAACTGTACTCCCAAATTTTACAGTGCTGAAGTACTGATTATATATCTCAAATTAAATGATACAAAACAACATTGTGTGTTATTGCTCTCTATATCCCCCAGAACAATATAAAGACTTTGGAAAATATCCTGCACTGGATATCCAAAACCATTTATAATGGAAAAAATAATGGAAAAAATATATAGGGAGGTGTAAATATTGACTGGCAAAATATTACTTCCAACTTTTCAAACAGTAGTGTTAACCTATATGGCCCTACACAGCTAATCATCTCGCCCAGTAGACAGAATATAACTTATGACAAGGGCTCAACTCTGGACTGGATAATGGTCTCTGACCTTCACTAATTCACCACATCAAGAATCCCTGTAAACTTCTTTAGTGACCATCTTCCCACTTACAATAGCAGATTAGTCACCTATCATGTTAAACAACACAACTACAAATGTACCATAATTTCACAAATTTCAGCCTACAAACGTTTAAATCAGCACCAGAATCCATCAACTGGAATATTCTAAAAGTCCTTCCCCTGGTCCTGGGTGAAGCAGTCCTTACTTAAAATACAGTGTTCTTATATATTCTAAGTAACTTAGCATCCTTTAAAAGAAAGAATTAAAACCAACAATGTCACCTGCTATCTACCAGCACTAGAAATCTTATGCATACCAGGGATAAGGCCTGGAAAAATGGCAAATGAGCAGAACACTAAACTTCTGCAGGAGTTTAAAGAACATTGAAATCTTACAAAAAACAGGTAAACAGTGACAAAAAACAACATTACAATAATCTATAGAACTGCCACAGACATAATCCCAAAAATTCTGATTCAATATCAAAGACTTAATCTATTGAGGGACAAAAAAAAATCCAAATCCTTCACCTAACAGTTCTCCACTTGAAATTGCCAGTTTAATGCCTACTTCTTAAATAGCATAGCTGTCCTTATCAAACACAACCCTAGGATCCATAATACTCCTGCCTCAACCCAAACCCCCTCCACTATTACTGTGTCAACTTAAAAACTGCCCCTTCCTCATATATATATATATATATATATCTATACAAAATTACTTCACAATCTAAAACTATGTGCATATGTATAAAAAAATCACTTCCCACTCCTAAACCATGCTCACCGTCAACTGATAACCTCCCACCTAAATTTCTCAAGATAGCAGCCAGTGCTATAGCATATCCAGTACTAGTCCTTGAAATAGGTCAGTACAAGAATCCTAAGTTCCTTCCCTCTGGAAAAAGTCACATATAAGCCCACTACATAAAGTGTGGACCTCAGCAGAAATATCCAGTTTTAGATTCATCACTGTCCTATCAAAAAAATGGAAGAAGTCCACAAGCAACTTCTTCAGTAGCTTCTTCAGCAATAACTATTGGCACTTGCACAACATTCTATTTTTTTATTTATCCATCCGCGGTGGTGGTGCTGTGGTAGCGTTGTCGCCTCACAGTAAGACGCTGTCTGGTTCGATTCTCAGCTAGAGCGTCTTCTGCGTGGAGACATGCATGAATGGGCGTATCTTCGTTGAAGGTTGTGCATCAGGGCTGGCAACTCGGCACGTAAAAATCAACTGCCAATAATTAGCGGACCAGAGTTCCGCTGTGGCGACCCCTAACTGGGAAAAGCCGAAAGACACATTCATTCATTGTTGACTGGGTTAATCCCATTTGGCTAGTAGCCTCTTTTCAGGGGAGACCTGAGATGATATTTATACTGCTATTGGAAATTTAGCCAGAGCATCAGGGAGCTTCCTGTACTCTTTTCTATAGGGGGACACATTTGTGTGTGGCACATTTTGCTTCCTGCTTCTGGTCTGGGCATGAAGGCAGCTTGGAGAAGCTAGGAGCTAATCTAAGTAAAAATGGAGCTTGCAGGAGAGAATAGAAAGGTGGATGGTGATTTTGGTGCTGTTATTCAAATAGCAGATATGTTATTTTTGTCAGAGAAGGAGTCGGAAGTAAAGGAGAATGTGACAGACAAACCTGCATGTCGAAGATGGGGAAAAGGCAGTCAAGCCTTTTCAAAGCAGGCTTAATGTGGCAGATGCAGTGGAGGTAGATGCAGAAGAGTTGTTCCATCAAAAAGTGTTTGAATCTGAAGTTGCAACACAAGGTTGTGTTGTTACAACCTTCTAGTCAGAGGGTTGCGGGATGATATATTATTGGGTATGGTCAATTAAAGTGAGCCAGAAAATGCTAAGGACATGTCATGAGAAGAGATGATGGACAGGATGCAGGGTGAAGGTATGGAGGCTGAGAAAAAAATCCTTTGCAGAAATGGTCAAAGAAGGGATGCATGGTAAGAAAGAAGTAAGTTTGAAGAAAAAAAGGTTGTTTAAAGTGTGGATCAAACAGAAGGAAGATACAGAAATGGACAGATATAAGGTATGGGACAAAGTTATTAAGAAGCTCATAATCAAAACTAATGAGGTAAGAACATTTATCCGTATTAATAAAGACACTTTTTATGACATTATTTTCAAGACTGGGCAGATAATGGAAAGATTTATAGAATAATATGAAAAAAAAACTGTGCAACATGGAACTTGTATTTAAGCCCTCTTTTAGGGAAACTAAGAAAAAACTAATATTCAATTCAGAACTGAAGTAGAAAAAGAAAATTAAAAAAGTATTTATTATATTTATGTAATGACTTACTGAATCTACCAAACGTATATGACAATAGAGGTTTATGGACTGCGGCGTGGGGTTGAAATATGATATTGAAACTGGAAAATGACAGTATTGCACATATTCCAAGTGTTATTAATGTTGAAGGTGATAGTGGCCTGGTCAGATATTGGGGACAGGCAAAAATATACTTTTTGTGTGGAAAAACAGATAATTTAATTAACAAATGCAAAAAAAAGACAATGTTTTTCATGCGGGAGCATAGGACATAATGCAAAAAATTGTGAACCAAAATGTTATAAATGTAAAAAGGTGGGACATTTGGGGGGTGGAGTGTGAAGAAAAAGAAAATGAAGTAGTGTTGGACATAGAAGAAGAACAAGGTAAAATTGATAAAGTCATAGAAAAGAAATTAGAAGAAATGGGAAAAAAGATAGTGGCATTACTAATGGAGAACAAATGATACAAACAGATAAAGTGAAGGAAGACTTAAACAAAGAAAATATTGAAGAAGAAGAATTAGGTTTAAGTGAGAACGATGACATTAAATAAAACATAAGAACAAATAACAGCTAAAACAAACTGTATAAGCGTAAAACAAAATGAAACTGGGAATAAATAGCGCAGAACTTTAATAAAAATGGGTAAAAATGAGCAACACAATATGATAAAGTGCTTTTCATCTAGTTAACTAGACTTCCTCAGATCCGAGGAAGTCTAGTTATTAACTACATTAAAAGTGCTTTATCGTATTGTGTTGCTCATTTTTACCCGTTTTTATTCATTTTATTAAAGTTCTGTGGTGTTATTTGTTCCCAGTTTCATTTTGTTTTACAGTTATTAAATGAAACATAGTTAAACAAAAGAAAAATTCAATTGGTAAAAGAGTAGGAGAAAGGAAAAAGAAGAATATAGAAGATTTAAAAAAGAGGAAAGAAAGGGAAAGGATGAATACACATTATTTAAAGTAGAGTTATGTGTATAGTTTTGTCATTAAATGTTAATAGTTTTAAGAAGTTGGAAAGAATGATAGGTATTTTGGAGTGGTGTAAAAAGCTTGATAGTGATGTTATTATACTATTAGATATTAGATTTTTGTCAAAGTCAGAATTCAAACCGAAGTGCGGTGGGGAAGAAATGTGATATGGAATTTTGGGAAAGGGACATGCTCAGGAATACTTATATAAAGATACAATTAAAGTATTAGATGTCACCACTGTCTAAACAGGTAGAATTACTATTATTGATGTAAGATGGAGGGAACATGTTATGAGAATTATTGCAATATATGCATATGTAATAAAAAAGATAGGAAAGAGATGCTTAGAAAGTTAATACAATATGTAGCAGTTAACATGGAGATAATTGTAGTAGGACACTTTAATTGCAACTTAAGATAACAAAATAAGAAGGCTTATGATGTTAAACTAAAAAGAATGTAAAATACGGAGAGTTAGAAATATGGAATCTAGGGACCTGGACACATAAAAGAGGGGAAAAAAGAACATAAATAGTTTATTTTTTATTGTCAGAAAGCTTAGTAATAGTTAAACAAGAAGTATCATTGACAGGTTTTTCAGATCACAGGGAATTTGGATTATGGTAAAGGGAAATGATGATTATATAAAAAAGGGAAGGTATAAAAAGAATAAATGAAGTGAAATGGGATGCTAAAGGGAAAAAAGAGGTTATAACATTATGGCAAGATCATGTAGGAATGAAAAGATTTTAAAAAGACTGGTCAGGATGGTGGTTACATTTTAAACTGAAATATAAAAATGTTATGTAACATGGGAGAAAGAGAAGCTATACTTAGAAAAATAATATACAAGAGTTTAAACAATTAACTTATTTATTGTTGAGAGAAGAAAAATGAATTTTTTTATTAAGGAACAGAAATTATATGATTTGAATAAGAAAAAATCAAACATTTATTGTACAAAGATATTTCCTAAAAGGAAAAAAGAAGAAATTGCACCATATTTAAGTAAAGTAATTAAAGAGAATAATAGTATAATGAGGGAAATGAAAGATTCTTTAGGTAAAATGCATAATACACAAGAACAGATTATGCATGTAGTAAAAGAACATATTAAGACATTGTTTAAAGAGCAGAGAACAAAGATATGGAAAGAATGGAAGGTACATACATTTTCCGACAAGGAGAATAAGGATTAAGAAATAGATATAAGAATCGAGGAACTAGCAGAGGCAATAAAAGTAATGAATTTAGATTCAGCAGCAGGACCTAAAAAAATAGAATATAAGATGTATAAAAATATGACTATAGAGCAAAAAAGGGTTATAAAGGTATCAAGGTATTAAATGAATGGTTAGAAAAAGGTTTCAGGTATAAAGAGCTATGTAGATGGCGCAGTGGTGCAGCGGTAGCACTGTCACCTCAGTAGGAGGTTTTCCGGTTCGATTCTCCACTGGAGTGCCTTCTTTGTGGAGTCTGCATTCCCTCCCTGCATTCATGTGGGTTTCCTCTGGGTGCTCCGGTTTCCTCCCACATTACAAATACATACATCAGGAGCATTTCTCCCTGAGCCTCCACTGAAAATTAGTGTAGATCAAAGTCGGACTTTCCTGGTTAACACATTTTAAATAAATTAATAAAATAATACATAAAATCATTAGGTTTATATGGGAAAAAGTAGAGAAGGAAGAAATACAGAATTGGAAACCAGTTGTGTTAAATAATACAGATTATAAGATTTTTATAAAAATATTATGAAAAGGATGGGAAAAGTAGGTAATATAAATGAACATGTGTTTGGCATAAAAGGAAAAAAGTTCAAGATTTGTTGTTAATAATTAGGGAAATAGTAGATGATATAGTAGTTAGAAAAGTTCAGTCAAAAGTAATGGTAGGAGATTTAAGCAAAACATTTGGTTCAATTCACCACTCACTATTATGGGTATGCTTGATGTATATAATATAAGTAAGAGGCTTAAAAAAGTCCATGTCAGCATATAAGTATAACATAGTGAAGCTTATGATAAATGGATGGTTGAGAGAAGATATAAATGTAGAAAAGGGTATTAGAGAAGGCTGTCCATTAAGCTGTACATTATTTGTATTAGTAATAAATTATGCAGATGATATTATTATTATTACAACAAAGAATGAAGCAAGTACGGATACGTGATAAAACAAATGCATGAAATTATTCAGGTTATTAGTTTTGTATTAAATATAGACAAAGTCAAGGGTTAGGTTTTGATGGATGGATTAGTGAAATAAATTTAAATAAGGATAAAATTAATACCCCTGGGATAAAGTAGAAATAGAGGAAATAAAACGTGCGTTTTTTGGGATGTCTTTTAGGCTTTCCTCTAAAAAGAAAGTATATTTAATAAATTCTGTGCTTTTAGCAAAGATTGCTTATCTAGCTGGCATTTATAGTCTTCTCTAAACTTAGAGAAAGATGTATATAACATCATATTTTCTTTTATTTGGGGATCAAAGTTGAACCCTGTGAAAAGAGGGGTACTGTATGTGGAAAGTGAAAAAGGAAGTTTAGGGTTAATAAACCCTATACTGTATATGTCTACATTAAACTTATATACAGTAATGAAATGTTTAAATGAAAATGAAGGTTGATTATTAAGGTTGATTATTAAAAAATAATATTATATTAAGTTTAAAATATAAAACCGAATGGTTGAGTTTTCCTAGTTCAAGAAAAAGAAGGGTTTGTTGTAATAAAGAAATGGAAAATTATCAAGACAAGATTATATTGTGGAAAATAAATGTGAATGAAATTGATAATAAGAGAAAATATTATGGAAAATATTATAGGATATATCCATGAATGGAATTAAACATTGAGAAAAGGAATGCCATCATTCTGATGTCTTTTACTTTTAATTGTCTGTCCATGAGAACTGTGAGTCCCTACTAGGGAACACTACTAACCCATTGTATATAATCACTTTGTTTTTATAATTGTTTGCTAACTTCTGTGTAATCTATGTAAGTTTGTCTATGTGGAGCTTTTCTCCCCGGGCCTCCGCTGAAAATGGACATGTATCCAGTCAGACTATCCCGGTAAGCAAATGTAAAATAAATAAATAAATAAATAAATAAATAAATCGTTGCAAGAATGAAAATATGTAAAAGACATATAGAAAGTCAATATTTTTTTATGGATACTGTCTATACAAGAAATACCAGCAAAGGTGAATATGCCATATAAAAGACAGAGTATGTTTATATTGTTGGGAATTTGAAACTTGTGAACATGTTTTTTGGAATGTAATGTATAAGAAATGTTATGGAGAAAGATTACAGAAAATAAATATGTGAATGAATTTAAAGATATGAATAATTTAAACATGTTTAAACATGGATATAATTGAATTTGGATATTATAGAAACAAAAGTAAGAAAGAGAGCAAAAGTCTTGATAAAAAAACATTTGTTATACTATTCTGCTTCCTGGTTTAAAAATTTCCTTACTGTCAGATGCTTCAGAGTTAAAATAAGATCCTCCCAATCAGAATCTGCAGCTATTACCAAAGGTGTACCACAAGGAGGATATTTTGTCTGTATTGTCATAGTTATTTTGCTAGTAGTGTGTTTTAGTTTCGTTGCCTAGCTTTACATAGTGCTGTTCGACATTATGTCAAAAAATATTGGCAAGGAATCAAAACCTTCAGGTTTCAAAAAAAGATGTCCCTTAAGGACGGGCTACAGGAAAGCAAGAACAAATTGATCTTACAAGAGCTACTGAAGAGCCCCTTTGATACTGCTATGGAGGGGACTCAGCCAGCAAAAAAAAAAAAGGAAAAACCCAAGCCTTCATCCTCTTTGGCTCTGATTTCGGATCCATCTAAACAGAAGGACAAGTTGCAAGCTAGGTCAGACCCTACTTTCGGTCCCGAGAAGACACTCTAATCTACGGCTCCATTTGTGGTTTTGGAGCCAGTAAGGTCTCATAAGCGATCCAGGTCTCCTGCCTTGGAACAGGTGCAGTTTTCTCCACAGTCTCCCTTATTGCAATCTATGGCAGGCAGTCACTGGTCTTCAACACATTCCTCTTCCTCATCCAGGAGCCTCTTGGATGATGATGTGGAGAGGGTGGTGAAGAGGCTTCTTAGGACACCAGCATTAGCTAAAATACTTTTGGGCCCATCCCAGACAGAAATGGTGCCCACAGCCCAACCAACACCCATTTCAATTCCTCCTCTGACTCCTTTGAGCTCGGAGCCAGAGTGTATGGAAGTCATAATGGTGGAACCGGTGGTTCCAGTAACCTCCTCCTGTCTTTTGGTTCCGACTATTGCTCCAATCTCCTCGATACCGCCTTCTGTCGAGGGATCTGGGAGCTGACACTTCCTAATCCTTGTCTGACCCTACTCTCTCTCTTGGAGCTTCAGCGCAGGTCAACTTGGCTCCTACATTGGACTCAGAGCCATTGCCCTTGGTTTGGAGGAAGTCTCTGGCTTCTTCAGAGCTGGAGACTCTTTTGGGTCAGGACTACAATGCCTTTGAGGTCATGATGAGCGTGCTGTCTGATGAGACAGCTCCACCCTCAGCTCCATAGGCTCCTTTGCCTTCAGTGCTAGTGTCCACCTCTGAACCTCCCCTCTGCTCCAAACATAGGGAAGTTATGCTCCAGGATGCCCCATTGGGCGATCCCACCTCTTCTGAAACCTTCTCTGAGCATCCCTCTGAAGAGGTTCCTCGGAAGAGGGCTTGCAAGAGGAAGCATGTGGACTCCGCTATGTCCTGGACATCAGACACAGACTTGGATGACTCAGAAGGGTCCCCACTGTCCCCCTCTGAAGATGTCTCTTTTTCAGACATCTTAGAAATCCTTAGACAGAGGGGTGATTGGAAGTCCCCTTGCCCCTTCTGAAGATGAGTTAGTGTACCTGGATGCATTTGGTTCCCAACCCTCCACCTCTTGGGTATCTCCTCTTTTTGACCCACTATTGCACGTAGTGAGTTGAAAGGCATGGAGCTCTCCAGATACAATGGAACCAGTTCTGTGGATGCCCAATAAATTCATTACAGCCCCTGAAGACAGAACCTTTTTATCCAAAGGTGTTCCCGTTGATGCTATGGTGGTGGCAGCAGCCACCAAGAAGGAATCGGTGGAAACTTTTTCATCTGTCCATCCGCCGAATAAAGAGTCTCGTACGATGAACAGATACTGGAAGCGTATGCTTTCTTCAGCGACCTTTACACTCAGGTCGCTGAACTATTTGTCCCACTTTAAAAGGCTTCAAAGGGATCTCCTCCAAGGCTGAGGGAGCCTCGGACAAGGCTGCTTCTCAGCTGGTGACCATGACTTCAGTAGTTAACTCCTCCATGCGGCTAATTTCTTACGCAGCCGATGGGGTGAGCAGGGAGGCAGGCACAGGGGTGGCCTTATGCAGACCCTCCTGAATGCGCCTTTGACAATGTGCGGACCCCTTCAAATCTTCCTTTACCAGCGCCCCCTTTGACAGCTCATCCTCATTCGGGCCACAGGTAAAAGAGATTCTTACCAGGTGTGAACAGGATGGCAAAGCTCTCTCTGCTGTGGGTGTACATTTTTCTGCTCCATCTAGGCCTTATCCTAAGGGCCAGAAGAGCAGAAAGATGTGGTTCTGGAAATCCCAGGGAGTTTTGCCTGACACATGGAGATTTTTCCCCCAGGGCCAGAGGGGGAAATAACAATGGAAGATGCCAGTCTCACGGCAGGGGGGGGTCCGCAGAATCAGGATGGCAGAGATACCTTCTCTGGTAGGCCCTTCCAGCACTCCTGAATGGAGGCTCGACTGTCTGACTACAGAGACAGTTGGGGGGAGATTATCCTTGTACCCAAAAGCCTGGAGGCAATCACAGAAGATACATGGGTACTATTGATAATATCCAGAGGATACAACATCCCCTTCTCCCAACTTCCCCTGTCAAAAAGACAACACTCCATCCCAGATGTTCCACCCAATCTTTGGGATCAAGCAAACCTAGAGTTTCAAAGTTTGCTGAGAAAAAGAGTCCTCCAGGAAGTCCCTGCAGACTTACTTGGCTTCAGTATTAAAGTTATAATTGCATGATCCTATGATGAAGGTAGAGGGGCTATCAGTATCTAGTTGACTAGCTCCATAAATCCATCTATAAGTTTCTGCTTGACTCATTTCTATTCCTCCATGGGCACCCCCTCTAGATCCAGTGTCTTTTTGGTTGCTAATGTTCTCATTGCGTATCAACCAAGAATGAAAAAGTAATGAACAAACCAAGAGGAAACAAGGGGAAAGTGGAGAATTTGGAGCTAAAAACCACCAATTACTTTAATATAGTAGGTTAAAATTTAGCACTTCCATTCTTTGTACAATGGACTTCATCAGAAGTTAGCCAGATTCCTTTTTATTTGAGATATTCAATGAGGTAGGTGAGAAGAGAAGAGAGGATTGCGCTACTTCATGCCACTACTAGGGAATCGGGCTATCACAGTTACCAGCCATGGACAGGGTGATGATGCCCCTCAAATATACAATAAGGCCCTTACCTTAACTTTTAACAGTGATTTTTATGAAATCAGGTCTTGATTTTCTAAATAGGAAATTCCACCCGGGGATCATGTCATTCGCCCTGCTAGACAGGCGTCCAGGGAAGTAAATATTGTGGGAAGAAAATATTCAAGGAATTGTTATGGCTAGGCTTGTGTAGGCCCTAGGGCCGATAGCCTAGTACCAGCCTATGAACCTATGAATCTATGAACCAAATCGGATCCGTAACTTACTCAAGGTTCTTTTTAGTTCCAAAGAAAACAGGACTGGAGACCCATATTAGATATCAGCAGGCTGAACAAATCAGTCAAGAAAATAAAGTTCCGGATGGTAAAAATGCAGTCCATTCTTCCAGTTATTCTGTCCCAGAAAGGGATGTGCTCTATTTATCTCCAGGATGCTTACTACCACATAAAAATGGACAGATGGTCAAGGAGATATCTATGCTTCTGGCTGGGAGCCAGTCACTAACAATTCAGAGCACTGCCCTTTGGTCTCACCAGAGCCCCCAGAATGTTCACCAAATGCATGGCAGTAGTTACAGCTTACCTAAGGCATCTAGGATTCCGGCTGTTTCCATATCTAGACTACTGGCTCCTTACTGTCACCACTGAGCATCAGCTAATCAAGGCAAGGGAATCCACAATTCTTTCTTGTTCTCATCTAGGGATCACCATAAACTGTGAAGTCTGCCTTGTTGCCTTGTCAATATATTACCTTTATAGAGGCAGATTTAGACACAAGGGCCATGATAGCAAAGCTGCCTAAAAAAAAGAGTATGAACAATTCATCGCCAAGTTGCAATGCTGTTGACAAAAAAGAGAATTCAGGCAAGATTTGTCCTCAAGGTCCTGGGTTCTATGGCAGCAGCAATCACTCTGATCCCTATGGCTCACTTCCACATAAGAATTCTGCAGTGGCTCCTCTTTGCACAATTGTCATTCCAGGATTTACCCATGTCACATCAGATTCTGATCACGGAATCCTGCAAAAAGGATCTGGAGTGGTGGCTTCACTCCCCTATAGTAACAGTAGGCAGGCCGTTTCTAACCCCCCATCCTGCAGCCACAGTGATCATGGACGCTTCCCAGATAGGGTGTGGGGGGCATTATCTGGGGCAGACTGTTCAAGGGACTTGGCAGGAACACAAGTACCACTTGCACATCAATGTCCTGGAGATGAGAGTGGTGCTTCTGGCATTGCAAGCACTTCAGGACTCTCTACCTACAGAGACTATAGCAATTCAGACAGACAATATGTCGGTAGTATGGTACATCAACAAACAGGGTGGAACTTGGTCTTACCCCTTGTGTCAAGAGGCTCTACGAGTTTGGCAATGGGCGATGTCTTCCCAACACTTTCTGGTTGCAACACACATCCCGGGGAAATCCAGAGTGATAGCAGACAAGCTCAGCTAGGCTATCCTGATGCCCCACGAGTGGTCCCTGAAGCAGGAAGTTGCAGACTTGATTTTTTGCAAATGGGGCCAGCCATGCTGTGATCTGTTTGCCAGCCCCTCAACAACAAATGCAGCAGCTACTTTTCCCTAGTCCCACCACCAGGACAGTCTTCCAGGGACTCAATTGTTCATGATTGGCCCCGGGACTGCTTTATGCCTTTCCACCTTTTCCCCTGATCCCCAAGGTTCTTCAGAAAGCACAGTTGTTGGGTTGCAAGTTAATCCTCATTGCTCCTTACTGGCCTCATCAGATATGGTTCCCATTCCTTTAGCCTCACCTGCAGGGGGAGCTTTGGATCCTGGACCCAGTGCCAGATCTTTTGATGCCTCAGTCGGGGGCTCTCCATCCTTCCATTCAAACTCTCAAGCTCACAGCTTGGTTTCTCCATTTCCAGTCTTAGAGAGGCTTCCCGATGTTTCTCCAGCAGTTGAACACATTTTGATTTCCTCCCATAAGCCCACTACTAGGAAACTTTATGGTAGTAAATGGAAGAGGTTCTCTTGTTGGGCAGGCAAAAATCATGTTGTTCCCTTTACTGCACCCATTTCAAAGATTCTCGAATTTCTTGCTGAAACTTTTGAGCGAGGAGCAGCTGCAGCTACTATCCGTGTTCAGTTAGCTGCCATTTCTAATTTCCATATGGAAGAAATGGGGTCCAATATCATGTCCCATAGGCTATGTAAAGAATTCCTAAGAGGTACTACCCGCTTAAGACCTTCAATAAGAACCCCCCCCCCCCGGGATCTAAATTTAGTGTTAAATGCTCTGATTTTTCCCCCCTTTGAACCATCTGCTTCTTGTCTGCTCAAAGTTTTCGTGGTTGCAATTACCTCAGCTAGAAGGGTTTCAGAATTACAGGCCTTATCTATTTGACCCCTGTACTTGATTTTCCATAAAGATCGGGTTTCTCTCAGAACCAACCCCTCTTTCTTACCCAAGGTATGTTTTGACTACAATTTGAACCAATCCATAGAGCTTCCTGTTTTCTTCCCCAATCATGGCAACAAGGCAGAGTATAAGCTTCACCAATTGGATGTTCATAGACAGTTACATTTCTATTTACACAGAACCAAGGACTTTAGAAAATCTGACTAATTGGGCATATCCTTTGCGGACAATAAAATAATTTGTACAGTCTCAAAGGTGAATTTATCTAAATGGCTTTCAGACATTATAAAACATGTCTACAATTTGTGTAAACAAGAACTTCCAGGAAAAATTAAAGGACACTCAACAAGGGCCTTGGCTACCTCTATTGCTTTTCAAGCCAGACTGCCTTTGGATTCGATCTGTGTGGCAGCTACATGGGCTAATCCCCATACTTTTATCACTCATTACAAAGTAGATGTGGCCTCCTGGAACAGGGCATCCTTTGGTTCCACAGTCCTGAAGAGTTTTTTTCCAGTGACCCACCCAAGAATCAGGTGCTGGGGATGCTGTCCCAAACAGCAAGAACGAAGGTGAAATATGGTCAACATAACACAAAGAAGTTATGTACACACCATAACATTCCATGTTTGTTGTCCTTGATCTCGCCTTCCTTCTTGCATCCCACCCTCCTTCCCCCTTCCTGGAGGATCGAGAGGAATCCATTGTTTTTATTAGTTATACCGGCTGGGTTTCCTTTTTTACCATACCTTTTGGTTAGTCCTAGTTTCCCCTTCTTACTCTTATGGATGGGTTACACCTTTATATGTAGGTGTCCTCTGATATGTAACAAAATGCAGAAATCAAAACAAATTCCAAAGGAGACTGATGTGATAAAGGCAAATCTTCTCTTTAAGGTATCAACTGTTTATTCAGTAAAGGAAAACAAAGAAGTTCAGTAATATCCACACATGAAAACAAGAAAAACAATGGAGTTAAGCGCTTTCGACTGGGTCACAAGCCAGTCTTCTTCAGAACTGCAAAACAGTGTGAAATGTAGAACATTTATACTAAATTAGTATTAGTATAAACTAGTTTATATTGTACCTCATGTCCATTAATATATATATATATTTTTTTTTTCATATACTCAGGGAAATAAGTACATCATTTCTTTAATTAGATCTTGCATATTTAAATATTTAAATGTCCCACCAATTTAAATAGGTAGTACTCTTATGTATCTATAGAAGTAAATAACAACATTATCCATCTTCAACACGCATTTTTATATGCATTCTTACATGTATTTTCATAAGTTTGTGCAGCTGGATGCTTTATGTGTTAAGTCTTGCTAGCACAAGATGATGGTGTACGTCAACAGCAGCCTATTCTGCTGTTTGAAAAATTGTGTTGTCACTTTAAAAAGTTTTAAAAAGGTTTTTGGCGCGGTTTTTCTAACCGCTGATAATTTAGTATAAATGTTCTACATTTCACACTGTTTTGCAGTTCTGAAGAAGACTGGCTTGTGACCCAGTCGAAAGCGCTTAACTCCATTGTTTTTCTTGTTTTCATGTGTGGATATTACTGAACTTCTTTGTTTTCCTGTGCGGATTTTACTGAATAAACAGTTGATACCTTAAAGAGAAGATTTGCCTTTATCACATCAGTCTCCTTTGGAATTTGTTCGGACGAGCAGCGTTCATCCCACGCCTTACCTTGCAGCGTCCTCTGATATGTAAAATAGAGTATACCTCTTTTCTAATTGCATGGCCTAGTATTGGGTTATCACAAATGAGATCTGAGTAACTACTGCTAGGCATGCTGGAAAAGGGGCTAGCCTCGAGCCAGTAAAAGCTCTCGAGCTATAGTATATGGCCGAGTTGGAGCCGAGGGTCGGCTCTGAACTCAAACAGCAAAAAGAAAGGCGAGATCAAGGACAACAAACCTGGAACGTTATGCTGAGTACGTAACTTCTTTTTTTGGTAACTCCACAGAAAACTCAACAAACACCTAACTCTTTAACTATCATTGACCATTCTACAGAGACAATCTCCACCTTCAAATACCTAGGAATTTGTATTGCTCAGTCACTAAAGTTCCAATTCCACTTAGACAAAGTGAGAGCCAAAGTAAACTCCCTCCTCTTCTGGCCAAAAAAAAATCTCCCCTTTTCTATTCCAGTTGTCCAGAACAGCCATTGGGAAAGGAGTTCTCCTTTCAGAACTTGAAAATATGGGCTCTCAGTTTTTGATTCAGCCTCCAAGAAAGACATTGCTACACTCCACACTATGTCTAATAGCATCTGCCAATTCATTACAAACTCACCTCTCTGTGAAATCACTGTAACACCATAAGAAAAGACAAATGACTACCCATAAAATGAATATCTAATATACTTTTAGTATCTCAATTACACAAACTCTTCCAACTCCACACAGCTACTCCCCTTGTAGCTAGACATCACAAAACACTTCCCTATACAACTTGAGACACTACTCACAAGCCACACCAACTCCCATTACCCTAGAACCAAACTCCACAGCCCTGCACATGTTTTTTCTTCTCAAGCACCTACTCTTTGACAAGCTCTCCCTATCAATATTGAAGAACTCAACACTTATTTTAAGTTCAAAATGCAACTCAAAAAACCCTTCTTCATCCAAGCCAAATGCCCCTGCTTCAACACAGGGCATATCACCTAAACAATCTCCTTTCCAGCTCTCTTCTTCTCTCTCAAGATTCACTGAAGATCGATCCACTTTATAAACTAAAGTATATATTGTACATTACACTCAGCTTGACTGCACATTGAACTATTCTGTTACTGCTTGCATTTCTGTATTTTTTGTTTGTGAAATGTTCTGTATTTCACTTGGCTGAGCCTGAAATTGGTCAGTATTGGTCAGTGCACTATATAAATAAATAGATGAATCAATAAGCTTCATATTGCTCCCAAACTTGTACTTCTAAACTTTCTACTAACAAAATGTCTTTGTGATTGGGGTCTCAGTTGTTAGGCATATAGGTTGTCCATTCATAAGGCAGGACAATGAAAGGGTTACAGTCAGTTGCCTTTTGGGTGCCAAGATCTCTGAAGTTACAAGGGACCTAAAGACCCTTTCACATAGAAAATGTGACTATGGCATAGTGCTGGCCCATATGTGAGTGAATGACCTAGGTTGCAAAGAGGGACATGCAGAGAGACCTCTCAGAACTTTCCATGGTTGTGACAAATGTAGGCAAAAACCTGGCCCTGAGTGCAATCCTTCTTCAAGGAGGATATCTATGTACAAAGAAATGATAATTGGCTGAATAGTTGGTGCCATTCTAGTAGGATTCAGTGCATGTCAGCATGATAGCCCTAACTGCTTCACAAGGGATGACCATAGGTTCATAGGTAGGTACTAGGCTATCGGCCCTAGGGCCTATACAAGCCTAGCCATAACGATTCTCTGGCTATTGCTTCCCACAAATATTTACTTTCCTGGACCCTTGTCTAGCAGGGCTACTGATGTGATCCTGAGGTGAATTTCCTATCTCCCACACAAATGTCAAGGTTCCTCTTGAAGAGGGCCATTGAGGCACTCTGCCTGACATGTATGGGCAGCCTATTCCAGAGTATGGGGAGTCTCTGGGTCAGGAACCTATCCCTCCAGCATGTTCTATTCATCGTGATGAAAAGTTTAAGATCCCTGGAGCATGTGGCTTGGAGGGATTGGGACTTCTTTATGTGTAGCATGTCCAACAACTCTGGGTTTGACATGGCCTTGTATGTTAGGCAGAGATCGCCTCTGAGTAGGCAATATGCGACAGAGTATAGCTGGAGTTTCTTTAGATGGTCAGCATAAGGCATCTGCTTTAGGCCTGTGATTATTTTTGTGAGGTAGTTCTGCGGCCTTTCTAATTGTTGTAGATGTCTTGTGAGGTACATACCAAATGAGGCATTGTATTCTATAATGGGTCTAATGAGAGATGAGTACAGAGGGACAATGACCTGCTTTTTTCTGGATGAAAAGCCTTTGGTGATGAGGTGTGCCATGTAGAAGGATTTTCTAACTGTTGTAGCTATGTGGTTATCAAAGACGAGACGACTGCCCACTTGTGTCCCTAGGTCACTTATCACACTTTCGGTGTTTAGTGTACCACCACCTATGTGGTACTTCACAGGTACATGTTTTTTCCCAAAGGGGACAACTATACATTCTTTGGTATTTAGCTTGAGCCCATTGCTCTGGTACCAGGCATCTGTTTCAGTAAGCTCTTTTGTAGTATATCCACATTATTTGGGGATTCAGTAATGGCTCCCAGCTTACAGTCATCTGCGAACTTTGTAAGCCAGAGTCCCTTAGTGTTGGCCTGTATGTCAGAGAAGTAGATGCCAAACAAGAGAGGTCCCAGGACAGAACCCTGCGGTACACTCACTTGTCAGGAAAGGATTTGGAGTCGGCTACTTTACAGTGTGTGTTCTGTCAGTAAGCTAGTTTGCAACCCATCGAGTGATGTAGGGATTAATGCCCAGCTTAGTAAGTTTATCTATGATTCCAGAGTGGGGGATAGTGTCGAAAGCCTTGGCAAGGTACAAGTAGGCTGTGTGAACCACCTTACCCTCGTCCACAGCTCTGGAGACTGATTCAAAAAAGTCGATCAGTTTCAGGAGGCAAGATCGGCCCTTCACGAACCCAAACTGGGTGGGATCCAGTGTTTGAAAGTTGCCAATGTCTTTGTTTATAAGTTCCATAATAATATGTTCCATTGCTTTGCAGATCAGGCTCATCAGACTGATGGGACGGTAGCTCCCGGGATCCAAAGTGGATCCCCCCTTGTGGAGTGGGATGACTGTAGCTGTGCACCATTCTGTGGGCACGAAGCCTGAGGTGAGGCTATGATTAAACATGACACAGAGGTGAGGTGCCAGTTCATTTTGTAGTTCATGCAGTACACAGGTCAGGATGTCGTCTGGTCCCATGGAGGCTGTATTCTTGGCTTTGCAGAGTGCAGTTTTTACCTGAGTGGCAGTGATTACCGGAATTTGGCATTCTTTTGGTATTGAGATGGGCCCTTTAGGGGTTGAGAGGGGGGTGAAGTTGGCACTGAATCTATCTGCCAGGATATTGGCAATATCCTTGGGATTGGTATTGAGATGGGCCCTTTAGGGGTTGAGAGGGGGGTGAAGTTGGCACTGAATCTATCTGCCAGAATATTGGCAATATCCTTGGGATCAGTATATCTAGTGCCATTCTGCTGTAGCTCAGAGCAGAACTGAGTATTGCCATTTAGATTATTGACATAGCTATAGAATGTCTTGTGGTTGTCTTTGGAATCTTTGGCAATTTTGTTTTTGTAACTAGCTTTGCAAGATTTTATGAGGGATCTCAGCTTTCTACTGTGGCGAGTGTGGGAGTTTTTTTGAATCCTGGGTACTTCCTCTTTTTTGCAACAGTTTCTTCCTTATGTTGTATAGCTTGTTTATGGCAGGGGACCACCAGATTGGCTTCCTTTTTTTAGAGGACAGTGTCTTGGTTTTATTTGGGTTGTCTCGGTCCATGCATAAGTGAATGTGCTCGTACAGCCCCCTTAGTGTAGGATTCAGCAGTTGAACTTCCAGTTCTCATCTGCATGGTTTAGAGGCTTCTGCATACTGGCTAAAGCATTTGCTGCCCCATGTTGCCTTTTTTAGGGAGAGTCTAGTTACTGGACATTCTGGTGGAACAAATTCATCAAACTCTAATTTGGACTTCATTATGGTTGCTCTTCTCAATGTCAAAACATTTTTACAACAAATTGCCTGATTTGAGGATCTTCTGCATTTAGATCATATCCATGCTTGTGAAATTACTGACACTTGGTTTAACTGGAAATAAAATATTTCTCCCATACCTGGGTTTTACACCTACCATGCCGGCTATATGGCATGATATGGGGACTCAAAACAGAACACACACAACTACAGATCACTATAAATAAGACAAGCTAGCAAA
This sequence comes from Protopterus annectens, assembly GCF_019279795.1. Lineage (NCBI taxonomy): Eukaryota > Metazoa > Chordata > Ceratodontiformes > Protopteridae > Protopterus > Protopterus annectens. The sequence goes on from NC_056744.1 coordinate 1,010,616,748, forward strand.
TTATAGTCTGCTCCAGAACACCTGACAAGTCCATTGTTGATCATGCTAGATTCCAGAAAGTATCCAAAGATGTCTTTTTTAAAAATAACTCACTTGTTTTGGAAGACTTTAGATACCCCACAGTTAAATGGAGCACCTGTGTATCCAATGTAGGTTATGCTCAGAGTTTCTTGTACTCAATTAACAAACATTCCCATAAACAAATTTTACAAGAGAAAAGAAAAAATCTCCTTAAATTACAGAGTAGATCCAAAACACCATCTAACAAGGACATTATATAATGTCCACGTAATGTCTAAAGACATTGTATAAAACATTACAAGGGAACTGAAAAATACTATTAAGAGCAATAAAGCAACTCATGAACTTTGGTTTCTGAAGCTAAGGGTAGCTACATTAGGAAACTAAGGAACAATACCCAGTAGTACTCAGAGCTTGTCCTAAATGGGATCACCCACTCTTACCCAATAAACATTACCAATATACAAGCAAATGTGTAAATTTTACTGACAAAACATTCATCCAAACTCTATATATTCCAAAATCCCTTATATATCCCATATATCCCTCCATATGTCCCATGTTCCCTTCTTATCATCAAGGAACATGTTCTGAAAGTGCTATCAAAGACCAAACATGCTTCCTTTGTGGGACCTGATAACATATGTTGATGTTTAATAAACAGCGCCAAACATAAACTTCACTGAACCTCTGCAGAAATTGTTTAACCTACATTTAGTCACATTATTTGTTTCTGAGTTATGGTACAATGTGCTGGTGATGCCTTTCAAAAGAATGCCACCATCATGGACCCAGGTACAGTAATTATAGATGCATCAGCTTTACAAGCCTGATGTGCAAAACGGTGGAGCTTATAATTTATATAATCAATTTATTGTTATTTATTTATTGACATTTGATTACCAGGAAAGCTTAACTGAGTAGGAGCCCATTTTCAGCAGAGGCCAGGAGAGAAAAACTCCACAGTATTAAAAAAATGTAAGAATAATTTTACAATCTTTAAAAATAATACAGAAAACAATTACTGTTTAAATAATTATACCAAGACTTAATATGAAAACACTGGTTAAGAATAGCTACATGTTATATTACAATGATTTAATATTTAGAGAAATGTTAGCCAGTTTATAGAGAAATTAAAGGCAAGTTAGTATAATACAAACAGGAATTGCAATATGAAGTGAGAGAAAAGCAGGGTTGTGGTATATTTAGAGAGGAAAGCCAGCAGAGAGAAAATTATAGAAATAAGGAACTGAGTAAAGAGGGAGAGTAAGGAGGTTTGTGGTATGAAAAGGTGTTAGTTCACATTTAGGGACATAGTTTATCCAGCTGTTGAGCAAGAGCAGACCATTTTCTTTACTAGGAAGTCTTTCAGAATGGTTTTGAAGGATGGAAGGGAGGGTGCTGACCTGATGGATATAGACAAGGATTTCCAGGACTTGGCAATATGGTACAAGTACAGACAATGTCAGGCACATTTTTATAGGTTTGTGGACAGACATGAGTTTTTGGTCACTGGATTGTAATGACCAACTAGGAACATAGTTGTACAGAAAGTTATTTAGTCCTGGACAAGCAGATGTATTCTGGATAATTTTATATCTGGTAAGAAGCTTTGTATATGCTCGTTAAGGGAGTAGTTCTAACCAATTTAAGCTTTTTAGTACTTTATATTGGTGGGTTCTGAATGGGGTATTTGCTGAAATTTAGCAACTTTGTTATAGCGTTGTTCAAGTTTTGATTTTTATAATGCCTGGTGGTTAGTAAGGATGGTAAGCATCATAAAGAAGTGTGGGGAGGAGATAAGTAGTGGCAAGTGTGGTTTTGGTTGCGTTGGTGAGAAAGATTTTGGTTCTAGAAAATATCCATAGTTTTTGATGAGTTTTTCTTATGCAATTTTGTATATGTAGGTCAAATTTAAGATTATCATCCACTATCATCCTTAATAATTTGCTTTGAGAAGTGAATTCAATGGTTGTGTTATTAAGAGAGAGAACTTTAGCTTTTCTCTTTTCATGAGCGAGGGATTTGGATAAAAAAGTAGTAGTTTTTTTAGGGTTTAGCATGAGTTGTGAGTTACTGATACTTGTTTGAGTTTCTGTTAAAGCTTCCTGAGTAATGTTTTTGGAGGTGTGCCATATTGGCAGATATGCAAATAATTGTGGTGTCATCTGCGTACTGTATTGGGGAGGCCTATTGTGTGGATGTGTGGAGAATGTTAACGAGGAGACAGCTATGGAGAGAGGGTAGAGTGCCATTTTACTAAATAATACCTATTGGATAGGTAGCTTTTGAACCATAGAAAGGTGGGATGAGAGAGACCTAATGAGAACAACTGAAGTAGTTTTCTGTAACAAACTGTGTCAAACGCTTTAGACAAGTCTAGAAATAATGAGTAGACTAGTTTGCCATTATCTCTAGCTTTATTGATGGTATCTATATAGGTTAGAAATGCAGTGTTGTACTATGGGAAGGATGGAAGCCGTGTTGTGTGGGGGATAGGAGTTTTTTCTAAAACAGATAGTTTAGCAATTGATTTTTGAGTACATTTTCAAATGTTTTGGAGAGGGGGATTAGATTGCTATAGTTCTAAAATTAGTAATGTCTGTTGACCTTTCTCCTTTGTGCAGAATGATAATGAGTGACTTTTTCTAGAGAGAAGGAATGTGGGTTTCCTGGACTGATCTATTTATAAGGATTGAGACAGGATAGGCAATACCTATAGCTATTTTAAGGTACTTGCTTGGAAGGTCACCACCTGAAGTAGAGCATGGTTTGAGTTTGTTATATTGGATCTGGGCACAGGTTTGAAGGTAAAATTGGATGTGGTGATTCATGGCTGTTGGGCAGGGTTAGGATTAGATGTTGGGGATTCCTTTGTTAGAGTTGCTATACTATCCATGAAATAAGAATTGAATTGTATTGTAGTTTTGAGGGTTGAGTTATTGGGAGACGGGTTAGGGTTGAATTGTTGGCTGGGATGCAAAGTACTTTTTTGGCTATCTAGAAATGTTTAGGGTTGTGTTTATTATTATTCTGAAAGTCATTAGAGTATAGCTTTGTTTTCATTTATTTGCATTTAGCAAATTGTGAAGCATTCTGAAGTTTTCAAGTTATTGGGGTGTTTTATATTTTGCCATTCTGTCTGTTTTTTCTCTATCCTGCATTAGCATTCTACTCTTTTTGGATAGATAAATTGCATTATTTTTTAGTCTCTTCCTTCTAGAAGGTACAAGGCTATTTAGGATATTCAGGAAAGTTGTACTGAATTCATTTACAGCATCATCTAAGGGGAGGATTTTTAGGAAGTTCCAGTTAATAGATGATAGGGTAGTAATGAGCGTTTCTGGGTTAAACTTGTAAAGGTTGCATGTTGTTTTATAAATATGCTGTTTAAGTGGATGTGTAAGATATCTGGTTGTATAGATTGGGGTATGATTACTGAGACAGTCTGACATTGTAACTGTGGTGGTATATTTGCTAGGCTCTGATACTAGGATATAGTGTAACAGGGAATTTGATGTTTTGCTACAGTGTGTGGGGCTATAAATTAATTGTGTGAAACCAAATACGTTTGCACTAGATGTAGGGGAGTTAGAGTTTATGTCCAATCAATTGACATTTACCTCACCTAGTAGTATTTTTTCAGATGGAATTGCTAGCCAGTATGTATCCAGTGTAGGATATCTTCCAGTATAGCTGTATTGTCACCAGGAGGGATATAAAGAACAGTAATATATATTGGCTTATAATTGTTTAATTTTAGGAAAGTAATAAAAAAGCTCTGCTGAATTGAACTTTGGCATTAGTTTGTTTTAAGGGGAAATGTGTAATGCAATATCACTACCTTTCTTTTTTATATGGTCATTATAGATGATATTATAGCCAGGAAGTGTCATTTTGGAGTCATTTATGCTGGGTTTAAGCCACATTTCAGTTATAGTTAGAATATCAGGCTTATATTGGGTAATCGAAGCATTCAGCAATTTTATTTTCTATGCTTCTAACATTTATGGCAGCAAAAGTTAGATTACCGAGGTTGGGGGTTGACCATTCTATGGTTAGAGTAGTGTGTGGAGGAGAACTGTCTTGATGTTCATTGTGATAGGTGGTGTCAGGATTACAGGTGAAGGTCTCCTCCTAGAAGGATTTTGGTATACTGCGCAATTACTGATACTTGTTTTGTAAGAGTATTTTTCCACTTAATTTTGTTTTAGTTTAAGTTAAAATGGAGTTACTCATGTTTGGGGTAAAGGTGAGAGGTGTCACTAAACAGGTTTAGTGTGATACATGGAAAGTGTTGGAAGGAAGTTTAACTAGGTGGTTAGGTCAGAGTTGGAGAGATGCTGAGAGACATTATAAAATCATGGTAGGTTGAGAGTTGGCCCAGTAGAAGGAGAAGAAAGGAGGATAAGCTGTGGAGTAGCTTTATTAAGTCAGCAGTACATCAAAAATGTGATCTTTATACCAAAACACCAGCAAATGACATTACATACTTGTTAAAGAGCACGGGCTCAACATACATAAAGATTATGCAATCTGAATGAAATTAATACAAATACAACACACTACCAAGGTCTAGTCATCATTCTACACAGTCTTAGAATGAATAGAAATGTCAAAACATACATATGACACATACCTGTTCTGTGAAGGAAGATGGTGACTGGGTGGAAGAGGAGAGAACAGTGAGGGGATATTTAGTAATACATTCTACCACAGTGACCCTCCCACCCTCTGGTCAAATTATAACAGAGAGTATCAGTTTATATCCAGTACAAGGCAATTAACAGAGAGGTGCAAAGTAGAAAATGTTTTCTTTCATTTCCTGAATTCAGAAACCAGGCAGCTGGGGTGGGGGGTGAAGTAACTGGCCCATACAGTGTAATCTATTGGTCAAGATGAAGGACAGTGGCCAACTTTTTCCAGTATAGGGCAGGCACCGTATTTGTCTAGTTGAAGTTAATACACAGCAAAGTTCTTCAAATTAAACTTGCTTGCAATGTACAATGACAAAATTCTCAGTGAAAGTCATTTGGAAGTTAGGCCTTGTGGCAGTCTGCAGTGAAGCTTTGTGTATTTTTTGCTGTAGTGAACCATTTTTTCTCTTAGAATCTTATGGAATAGATTTAATCTGAATTCATCAGCGAAACCAGATTGATGCTGAGCCTGGTTACATATTCTGTACATTGTGACTGCACTATGCATAAAAAATAAACTCTTGATATGATGCAGCTCATAAAACTTTTATTCTGAATTTGTCAAATGAAAGTAACATTGCACAGTTCAGCCGTAAGTGCAGGGGGCAGCATCCATCTATGCCACCAGTGGGCTTGGTGGGCTTGAGGGTTGTTATGGGGACAGCATGATTTTCTTCTCTTCCCTAGAAGGAGGGTGCAAGCAGATGACCTCTAAATGGCCAGCCATTCAGCATAAACTGTAGGACGTACTCCTTATGCTCCACTTATAATGGGTGAAAAGTGGCCAGTTTATGCTTATCACCATGATGACAGTGCATGCCACTACAGCTAAAAGAAAAGGAGTTTCTGGTGTATTTCCCTCAATGTATGATGGCAGATAGGAATGGGTAGGTCTGCAGAGAGTGTGCATATTAAAGGTGTTTAAAGTAATATGGCAATCATGCACCAGAAGTTTGGGTGAGAGATATCATGAGCAAATGACTTTTACACAACAAAAAAGTGATAAAAAATTACATTACACAGAAACATAAATCATGGTTATTTCAAGAGAACATAGATTTATTATTAAAATCTTTAACGTTTTTATTACCCAAAGAATATATTACTGTAAGCTCTATTTTAGTGTGTTAAATAAGTTGCTGGTGAACTTGACCCATCTGTTTAGTTGATGATTTTTCTATGAACACCAGTCTTCAGTCATCAGCATGAACTATGCCATCACCATCTATTGATAAGCAGTTATAGATTGCATACCGCAGTTTCTCTTCACACACCTGTGCACTGAAAAAAAAGAAGAAAAGCTGTGTCAGTGTCCTGCATTAGCACATAACAGAATAAATAACAGGAGATTAATGCCTTTATTTGCGTTTGTTAATCAGAGTAGAGAACTTATCTATATGGACCTTGAAATGCAGATCATTCCAAGAAAATGAAGTCACACCAGGCTTTCAACACATTATAACCTTTGCAAAATAATAGGTAAGCTTCATCAACATTTTACATGTACGGACAAATTATTATTGAAAGTGATGAATACCGAATTGCTTTACATTCTTCATTTTTTATATTTCTTTAATTTGTGCTTTGATACTTGTCTTAAATGATTTTTCTGCTTTAAGTCATGAGTCATGTTAGACTGCAAAGACTAACTTAATTTTGTACCTCAGTAAACAACCCTTACAAAAGTCATTGTAATAGCGGCCACCCACTTCTCTTGGTTCTACAGAGGTGCTGCTTTTGGTACTGACATGGAGACTGATCAGAATACAGATATTGGGTTGGCATGACTGCATATTGTTGTACACACACACACACACACACACACACACACACACACACACACACACACACACCTGATGTGCATCCAGGGTATTGCAGCAGACAGGATTACAGGAATAACGCCCACAGTGGGAAAGACTAAGTGCCCCAGTGACAGCCACCCTTCTCTCTGGAGAGAGCCATGGATATAATTCCAAAACTTGAATGTTCTCTGGTGCCAAGAAGGATGGACTTTGTAAGATTTCTTAATATATATATATGCCATTGTGAACATGTCATTGGCCGTTTTCTGTATATAAACACAGTAGAATAATTAACTGTCTCCAGTGCTTTAAATCTTACTGTATCCCTTTTTAATAGTTACAAAGTGATTTCACCAGCTAGTCATTTTTAAATGCTAGCATCCTAGTAGTAAGGTCTCCTGGCAGCCCAACATAGTGTGCATACCAATTCCCAACATAGTGATCATGCATAACGTCCACAAGGCCCACAACATATAAGAACTAGAGACAATCCCTCTACCAGGAAAGAAAGGACTAATTCAACTGCTCCAGAAATATCCCTGCAATAGTTTCCTAACATAGTGATCATGCTTAACGTCCGAGGTCCACAATATAAAAGAACTAGAGACAACCCCTCTACCTGCAAAGAAAAGACTATTTCAGCAACTGCTCCAGAAATATCCCTGCAACAGAGTATGTTGTCTTCAGCTAATTAAGCCGCTCTTGGTCTTTCATAGAATAGGCTCACTTGGCATGCACACTTGCTGGACGCTAGTAACAAGTCTATCCTACCCAGATCCTGGCCCCTACAACCGCATTTACTTCTAATAACTTCCCAGACTGCTACATTGTAGTTTTCATATCTTACTCAGTCCAGTTACAGACTGTCATTGCTAATAGCAGGATCGGACAGGTTTCTAACCATAATTGACTTATCTGTCCCTTTCCTACCTGGCCGATAGTTTTTCTTGGGCTAAGCCACCTGCCTCATGGTTTCAGCCTGCTCTATTCACCCTTTGCTTCACTCGGGCTCACTCCACTCCCATACCCTGCCCCCATTTCTCACCCACCCCGACTACACCTAAACTTATACTTACCTAAAACCACACCCACTTTCCACCAACCAATCCCAACACAACCAAACACACCTCCTAATTATATCAGATACTCCCTGTCTTCTTAAAGTACCAGCTTCATTCATAGCACTATCCCAGATCCTATATTCACAATATTACACCTACAAACTCTTTTAACATGATAAGTTTAAGACTTACTCTACTCCATTTTACCTCCAGCTCCTTGCTACTCCTATTATATACTTTATCCTCTTATGGCACTCCCCTTTATCTAACCAATTCTCCACCCTGGCATACCACCACATATCAAATGCAACAAAAATCTCAACAGTACCTTATAACTCCCTCCATCTTCCACACCACTACCAAAGACTACCACACCCTCAAATACCTCCCACAGCTAACTAAATCCCCAACCATGCTAAGATTCACTAGACTCTTAAACAAGCTCAACAAACTTTACCATCACATCTCCAAACAACTAAGTCTTGCAGGTAACATTCATCCCAATCCTGGTCCCACCTCTACCCAGTTTACTCCACCTAACCCAACACAACTGAACCTTGCCCAAATCCACCATAGAACCAAATCATCCCTCCTCTTGCTCAATTTAAATGTAAGGCATATAGCCAAACAAATCAACATGTGCTATTATCCCACTATTACACTGATATAGTCACAATAACAGAACCATGGCTAAAACCAACTACTGACAGTAATGAAGTCAGACCCCCAGGCTACAATATCCTATGAAAAGACAGAATAAGCAAAAATGGGGGAGGTGTAGCCATCTTATACAACAACCACCTCTCTCTGCACCTCCTTAACCCCACTATCCCTGACATTGCAAATGCTGAATTCATTCTAGCTAAATTAACTATAAACTCCAACAAGTACCTTAACATTATAGGGGGATATATACCACCAGGCAATAATATTGCCACACTTGAAAACCTACTACAATGGTGGCCTTCATCCCTCCCCCAAGAGACCATCATCATGGGGACTTTAATACTGATTGGCTACTTTGCTCCTCCACAACCCCAACAACCCACATCAATCTGTATGGATTCACCCAAACAATGACAACTCCCACCCAGACCGACAAAACCCCTAAACGCAACTCCATACTAGACTGGATTCTAGTTAACTCTCCCCACCTATCATCCCACTCAAGCTGTCTACCTGACAACCTAAGCAATGACTCTCCAACCTGTATCCTTAGAGTACACAATTATCCAACACAACAAACCACCTTATGAACTATTAGGAACAGAAAGAATTTTAATCCTAACAACTTTATCTCAGCCCTACAAAATTGCTTTTGGGATCATCTCAAACAAATGCCCCAAAATGAAGCAATATTCTCTTTTAACACCTCTCTTGATATTCTCAACATTCCCACTCCACCAAGAAACCTTAGAGTCAAAGCCAACTATGCACTCTCGTTAACCAAAGAAACCAGATCCCTACTCAAAGCCAGAGACAAAGCCTGGTCACAGTTCTATAAGAACAAATCCAGTACTACTAAAAAACATTTTCTTGAACTCTGAAATAAAACCAAAAAGCTAATTAAAACAGACAAATCCAACTTCTACCAAAATATCCAAACCAAGTATGATAAGAACCCTCAAAAGTTCTGGACTGCAGTAAATAACTTATTACACCCAGGGAAAGTTAGTACTGCTACTCCAAAAACAACTAATAACCATGAAAATGTAGCTAGCCAGTTCAACACTTTCTTTACAGAATCCATCCAAACTCTAGAGAATAACCACACTAAGACCAATCCCACCTCCCCTGAACATGATTACAATGTACCCTCACAAAACCTCACCAATCAATTCAAACTACACCAAGTCTCTACCAGTTACATCAAAAAAATACTGAAAAAACTAAAACCCACCACTCTAGCAGTTGATAACCTCCATTCATAATTTCTGCAAATAGCAGCAGAAACTATCTCCTATCCAGTAGCCATACTCATAAATAGATCAATAACTGAAGCATACATTCCCACTATCTGGAAAATCTCTCACATTCTACCCCTTCGCAAAGGAGGAACCTCTTCTGAACTTACAAACTACCACCCAATTGCCATTCTTTCACCCCTGTCCAAAGTCTTTGAAAGAGTAGCACACACTCAATTCATGGACTACCTCTTCTCACATAATCTTCTATCTCACACCCAGTATGGTTTCTCTCCAGCTCATAGCACCACAACAGCCCTACTGTCCTTTACTAACATAGTTAACCAACACAGAAACAATGCCCAATTTGTATCAACCTTATTCCTTGACCTGTCAAAGGCCTTTGACATGGTCAACCACAAAAAGCTCATTAGCATCCTTACCTCCCTTAATCTCAGCCATACCACTACTACATGGTTCCAAAGCTACTTATCTGACTGGCAACAAGCAGTTCGTTGTCAATAATCCATCTCCCACCTCCTCCCAGTCACCTTAAGAGTTCCCAAAGGTTCCATCCTTCGACCCCTTCTATTCTCCCTCTTTACCAACCACCTTCACTCTGCCATCCCACATGCCACCATAATTCAATATGCAGATGACTCAATCCTGATCTGCACTGCCTCCTCCCTCAACATCCTTCAAACTATAATCCAAAACTGCTTCCTGTCTGTAGAAGCCTGGCTAACCAACTCCCAGCTTATACTAAATCCCAATGAAACAAACCTCCTCTTCTTCTGCCCCATTAGGACTACCCCCCAACCTTCCACATTTACTCCAAAAACAAAACCTTGATCACCCCAACTGACCATACCAAACTCCTAGGGGTCATAATTGACAACAATATAAAATTTGATCTCCATATAGACCAAATCATCAAAAAAGTACATAAAAAACTTGGCTTCCTATTTAGGAACAAGCAATTTCTAACAAACACCACTAAAGTAACCATTGCCAGAACCCACCTGCTATCAACACTCCTCTATGCATCCTCAGTCCTATCCAACCACCGTAAAACTGACCTTGCTAAACTGGAAGTCTATTACAATAAAATCTTTAAATTTACCTCCAATGCATCTTACAAATCACATCACTGCTTATCCCTCAAACAGCTCAATTGTCTCAAACTCCCTCAATTCCTACTCTTTAATCAGCTAACCTTAGCCCATAAAATTCTCCACCACTCAAATAAAACACCAGCCCTCAAAGACCTCATTCAACCTTACTCAGCTTCAAGATCCCTCCGCTCTAACAATAAACTTCTGCTACAAGTTACTAAAGTAAAGACCTCAGCGGAAGAATCCCTTTTCTCCAACTATACATACATCTGTGCTCTGGAATGCCCTATCAAACTCAATAGTGACCATTCCCTCATCTAGACAATTCAAAATACTCCTAAAAACACAACTTGCAAACTCCTGTCTCTGTCCCTGTAGCCCCCTAGGATAGCCCACTTCCACATACCACTCTTTTCTGCTAACACACCTTCTAACCCTTGCTTAAATGATTTATGACCAGTTCTTGAAGTTATAAACTGAATGCTCTTTGAACCTTAATGACAATTATGTATTTATATCAACTGTCAATTTACATATCTCTGCATATGAATAGTACTTTGTATATAACTATAAGATCTGCTAGCCATTATTGCTACAGTTGCAATGTCTAATACTTTTTTATTGTCTTTATTATTATGACTATAAGTTCTACTTGATGTTATATCTATGATAACAGTGTTTAACACTGTTTTATTGTCTTTGTTATTATGAAATACTTTAAATTGTTAACATGTGAAACTGTTGTTATGTGGCTATATGACTTGGAGCTTATCTCCCCGGGCCTCCACTGAAAAAGGGCACATGTCCAGTTGGACTTTCCCGTTAAACAAATGTAAAATAAATAGTCTGCATTATTTCGGGTACGTAGGCTTAAACTGTGAGGTTATTATACTTAATTTAACTATTTTCATATCTGCAGTGCATGAGAAGCCCTGTATAGTTATGTGTGCAGAATAACACAGTTGGTAATGCACAATAATTTTACAAGGATGGACAAAGCAGTTCTGAATATATATGACTTTATATCTGAGTGACATCACGAAGTTAGCCAACTTAAATAATCTCAACAAAGTGGAAAAGAAGTATGACCACCCCTGGACAGTGGCTTTGCCAGTAGCTGAGCTCTCTGAAGTGGATGTTGAAGGTAAAGTAAGGCTTTTTACTTTAGCCCCTGGATGTTCAATTTCCCCACTGAATGGAATTGTGTTGATGTGATCTGTGACGAAAAGAGGCTTGAGCAGTATGTTGGGTGGTGACCCAGAAAGTAAATGCAAACTGATGTTCTTTGAATTCTGCACAGAAGTACTTAGTATAACTTTTTTTATTGTTAGCTCAATATAGAAAGTTATGAAGTAGGAATTTAGAATATGTTCTGTAAAAGGATTACTTTTCCTTTGACAGTTTGACTTTTTAATTGGATGTCAGTAGTTACACAACTCTGAGATGGACTTTGTAAACAAAAATGCATCCTTTCTAATGAAATACGACCTCAGTAATATTAGGTTTGCCTGTAGAAGAAGCTCACATGATAAAACTGTACCCCTATCAGGATCCCATGTTTCTATGTTAACTTCAGCAAATATCACCAGTGGTTCACCTTATCAGATCTGAAAAATACTCATCTTTAGACATGCCAGCATAGAAATGGTAAGTAAAATAAAACATTTAACTTATTTGTAGCAGTATGAACTGTGGGTGGCCACGGTGGTGCAGTGGTTAGCATTATTGCCTCACAGCAAGAGGTTCTCCGGTTTGATCCTCGGCTGGGGTGCCTTCTGTGCAGAGTCTGCATGTCCTCCCTGTGGTTGCATGGGTTTCCTGTGGGTGCTCCGATTTCCTCCCCCATCCCAAAGACATGCTGTAGGTGGATTGGACACTAGGGTTACCACCTGTCCCACTTTGCGAGGGACAGTCCCTCTTTGGGCAGTTGTGTCCTGACAAAAAATTTAAAAAATGGCAAATGTCCTGAGATTTTAGGACAAAATTATTTCCTATATTTTATGTAATAGTTGCATAAAACAGTTATTCTGTATCTAAAATACCGAAATGTCATAAGAAACAGAATAAGCAACTAAAATTCTATAAGAATAAGCTTTTATTTAGGCAAAAAAATTACGTTCTAACATTTGTACTGACTGTGGGTATGTGTCAGCCTGTAAAATCTGATGTTTGTACCAAAAATGTCCCACTTTGGCCATTTGAAAAGGTGGCAACCCTATTGGACACTCCAAATTGGCCCTAGGTGTGTGTGTGCATGTGTGTGCCTTCCGTGGAAGGTTGGGCGCCGGGCTGGCAACTCAACACTGTAAAACTCCACTGTCAATTATGAGCAGAGAGGTGATCTGCTGTGGCGACCCCTAACCGGGAAAAGCCGAAAGAAGTAGCAGTATGAACTACAAGAATAGTTCATTTTATTATTTTAAAGATAAGTTGCTTCTTGCAGCCATTGAACCCAGTATTAAGTAAGGACTGTTAAATAAAAGGGCACTTTTTGAAAAGAATGTTTACAGATCAAAGCAAAAGAAGTGAAAGAATGAGCAAAGTTAATATTGTTTGAAATATTCAGTCTCCTGATGTTTGACTGTTGATTATGATACAACTCAATCATATTGGACAAGATGGCAGAGAAAGTTTAGCTTCAAATATAATTACATATAAAAAGTCTACAAACCTTTTATAGCATATGGCTGGAGAGAAGGTTTATAAAGTACATGAAACCATGCCAGAGACAGATGACACGTTTGCAGATATGTAGAAAATACTACATAAACAATTACCTCAAGAAAATTTTACCTTTTTTGAAAATCTCCTTTATTAACCATGATGCATCAAAATAACATATAAATTGCACTGAAATACTCATCACAAACATTTAGAATCTATTCCAAACTGATAAGTACACTTTTTGCAACTTAATTTGCACTGTGCTGTATTTATACATTTGCTTATTATTTATAGTGGTGTTGTATTGTTTCTGTCCCTTGTTGTCTCCACTGTGTTTTCCACCCACCCTCCCTGTTCTTGTTTTGGTGGTAATCTTGGTGGCTTTGAAACTGCCCGCCCCTCTTGTAAATTTGTATTTGGATACTCCTTCTGGGCCCATCTCATTTGCTCACTCAACTGAGTGCAGTGAGATTATATTCTTCTTTTAGGCACTCCTACTGTGTACAAAGAAAGCATTTGGGAAGGACAACCCCTGTAGCCTCTTAATCCTGCTCTGTGCCCTCCTTCAAAAAAAAAAAAAAAAAAAAATATATATATATATATATACTTTATTCAGCTATTACTGTAACTGTCTTAGTTGCTGTTCTGCATGCTATCTGTTCAGTCGCTCTTACTCTGCACTTATTATTGCTTGTTAGTAGCCTTCTAATTTAATGCCTTCTGCACTTGTTTTTTTAGTCATTTGTTAATTTAATTGCATTTAATTAAACTGTATTTGCCGTAATGTTGCTACACATGTGTGCTAGCCTGCACTGCATTTGAATTGTATATACTGCTGTTTTAGCTGCTTTTCTTTAAAAAAAAAAAAATTCTAAGCTTGTTTCCTGCCTTTCCTGTAACTAGTCTAGTCCACCAGGACAGTTTGTAAGCTCCTGAGCCCCCCCCAAGCTTGTCTGTGTTGGAGGGAAGCCTTCTAGCTTATCAGTGGGAGTGGTAAGCACTAGATAGCCTATCTACCACAGGAGGAGAGGATTCTGGACCAGAAATTATAGTTTTTTTGGCCATTTGGGAAGCTTTTCCATCTCTTTCAACCTTCTGATTTAAAAGCCTGTGTTTGCACTTGTTTCCAGCCTTTCCTGTTACTAGCCTAGTCCAATACAGATTTGCTGTATCCAGGACTCTTTGTAAGCTTCTGAGCTCTCCAAGCCTTTCTGTGTTGGAGGGAAGCCTTCCAGTTTATCAGTGGGAGTGGTAAGCATTAGGTAGCCTATCTACTACAAGAGGAGTGGTCCTTGGCCCAAAAATTGTAGCCATTGGCCGTTTTGGGCAGTTTTCTTCCATCTCTTTCAACTTTCTGGTTTGAAAGCCGCACTTACGCTTGTTTCCCCTGTTGTAACTAGCCTAGTCCAGATACAGAGTTGCTGTATCCAGGATTGTTGGTAAGCTTCTGAGCCCCCCAAGCCTTTCTGTTTTGGAGGGAAGCCTTCTAGCTTATCAGTGGGAGTGGTAAGCACTAGGTAGCCTATCTACCACAAGTGGAGTGGCTCCTGGCCCAGAACTTGTACCTTATTGGCCGTTTGAGCAGTTTTTTCCCCATCTCTTTCAACTTTCTGGTTTAAAAGCCGCATTTACGCTTGTTTCCCGCCTTTCCTGTAACTAGTCTAGTCCAGATACATACTTGCTGTATCCGGGACTGTTGTAAGCTTCTGAGCCCCGCAAGCCTTTCTGTGTTGCAGGGAAGCCTTCTAGCTTATCAGTGGGAGTGGTAAGCACTAGGTAGCCTATCTTCCATGGGAAGAGTGGGTTTTGGCCCATAAATTGTAGTTTATTGGCCATTTAGGCAGTTTTCCATCTCTTTCAACTTGCTGGCTTAAAAGCCTGTGTTTGTGGTTGTTCTCCATCTTTCCTGTAACTAGTCAAATCCAGGTATAGATTTGCTGTATCCAGGACTCTTTGTAAGCTTCTGAGCCCCCCAAACCTTTCTGTGCTGGAGGGAAGCCTTCTAGCTTATCAGTGGGAGTGGTAAGCATTAGGTAGCCTATCTACCACAAGAGGAGTGGTTCCTAGCCCAGAAATTGTAGCTATTGGCCGTTTGGGCAGTTTTTTCCCATTTCTTCCAACTTTCTGGTTTAAAAGCCACACTTGCACTTGTTTCTCACCTTTCCTGTAACTAGCCTAGTCCAGATACAGAGCTGCTGTATCCAGGACTGTTAGTAAGCTTCTGAGCCCCGCAAGACTTTCTGTGCTGGAGGGAAGCCTTCTAGCTTATCAGTGGGCATGGTAAGCACTAGGTAGCCTATCTACCACAAGAGGAGTGGTTCTGGCCCAGAAATTGTAGTTTATTGGCCGTTTGGGCAGTTTTTCCATCTCTCTCTACTTTCTGGTTTTAAAGCCCATGTTTGTGCTTGATCCCCACCTTTCCCGTAACTAGTCTAGTCCAGGTACAGATTTGCTATATCCAGGACTGTTTGTAAGCTTCTGAGCCCCCAAGCCTTTGTGTTGGAGTGGAGCCTTCTAGCTTATCAGTGGGAGTGGTAAGTACTAGGTAGCCTATCTACCACAAGAGGAGTGGTTCTTGACCCAGAAATTGTAGTTTATTGATCATTTGGGAAGCTGTCCATCTCTTTCAACTTTCTGGTTTAAAAGACCACATCTGCACTTGTTTCCCAGCGTTCCTGTAACTAACCTACTGGAAAGCACTAGAAAGCCTTAAACTGATACAAGCCTTCTAGCTTAAAAGAGAGTCTTTGGAGTGATTAAGTATCAGTTTTCTGTATTTTCTTGCTGTACTTAACTGTTTTCTGCCTAAACGCTGATTTTCCAGCATTTATTGTGATTTAAAAGCTTGTTTTTTTTCACATATTGTACTTATTTGACTGCCTGCACTTTTAAAAAGTCATTTTTTGTTTAAATAATTTGTTTAACTGTGGTAAGCTACACACTCAAGTAAGATAGCCTTTTCTGATCACTTGTAGTCATCCAAAGCTGTTTTAAGTGTACTTTTTATTATTTTTGCTTTATCTTTAAAAAAAACAAAAAAACCCCCAAAACATTCCTTGTTTCCCACCCTTCTAAGCTAGTATAGTCCAGTTTTCAGGCTAGTGCTGAATTCAGGGCTGTGTTACAAGTTTCGGGGTTGCCCATACCTTACTTGGATGTAGGGAACTTTATCTGTTCACCTGTGAGAGAGGGGAACTTTGAGCAGCCATCTGTCCCTGGAGGAGTGGTTCCAGCCCAGAAGTTAGTAGTTTAAAAAACGCGTTTGCACAGTTTTGCGCGCTGGGCAGCACCGGTTAGTTATGGTTAAATTATTCCTGGCTCCACTGTCTCCTCTTCAGTATTTCCCTTGAAACTAGTGTAACTCTCAACCTAAGCACTCAAAAAGCACCCTACAGTCCAGCACTTGCTCAGACCTAATAGCAAGCACTAATATACCCCGACACTTGATTGCTCAGCAGGGCAAGGCTCTTTATCCACCCCTCACCAACAAAGCGACTAAGCAGCTCACTCTACTATTCAGGCATGACCAAAGGGCAACTTCATGTGTACTCTCCAGTCCAGCTGGTGAACCCGGGTATCCTGAGGCAATGTTACAACTGCCTCATGTACACAGACAACCCTCTCCTTCTACCACAAAACACTAACACATGTGAGATATGCAATTATACAGCCAAACTGGAGGCAAAGGTCTCTCCACCCAAGACTTGAACAGACAGTTATGAGGAGAAGGTTAACACTAGCACCACACCTCCAGCCTCACATAGACCTACTAAACCAGCACTGGCAAAAAATACACTTAAATACACTAAATCATACTCGGAAGCTCTAAATAAAAACCTGAAAAAGCATCAGAGAGCTCCAAAGCAGACACCCAAAAAACCTGCACCTCCCATCACAAAGCAGACAACACATAAAACACAAAATCAATGTGCTGTACAATCACAGCCATTAAGTAGAAATAACAAACCTAACACACTAGTAATAGGTGACTCTATAGTCAGGCACACTGACATCCCACTCACTAGGTTGGACAAGGAGAAGGTTACTGTTAGCTGCCTGTCGGGAACAGTAATCCGCCACATAACACAAGCACTCAGGTCACTCCAGAACTCCAGAACAAGTGCAAATATGACTCTGTCATTGTTCATGTCGGTGTGAATGACCTGAGATGTACCTCCTTGGACTACATAAGCGCACATAAGGCAGCTGTTTAATCTCAGCCTTACCACAGGATACGTGCCCAAGGAGTGGCGTACGGCAACTGTGGTCCCACTCCACAAAGGCGCCTACGGACCCTGGTAATTACCGCCCCATAAGCTTAACAAGTCTAGTCTGCAAAGCTATGGAGAGGATCATAATGGAGCTCATAAACAAAGATATAGGGGACTTGCAGACATTGGACCCGACCCAGTTTGGCTTTGTCAAGGGAAGATCATGCCTTTTGAACTTGGTGACTTCTTGAAACAGTCACCAAGGCCATTGATGAGGAAAGGCAGTCCATACAGCCTACCTTGACCTTGCAAAGGCTTTACTCAATACCCCACTCGGTATTGTAGAAAAACTTACCAGCTTAAATGTAAACCCATATGTCACAAGATGGGTTGCAAACTGGCTTAAGGACAGAACCCACAGGGTTAGAGTTGCTGGCGCTGTGTCAGACTCCAAGCCGGTCACAAGTGGTGTCCCACAGGGGTCGGTCCTGGCCCCCTATTGTTTGGCATCTACTTCTCAGAAGTACAGGCCAACATGGGAGGACTTTGGCTGACAAAGTTTGCAGACGACTGCAAACTGGGTGCCATAGTGGAAAGTGCATCGGACACGGATATCCTTCAGAAGGGACTCACGGAAACAGATAGCTGGTGCCAGAGCCATGGCCTGAAGTTAAACGCCAAAAATGTATAGTTATACCCTTCGGGAAAAACAAGGTAACCCCAAGCTACCATATAGGTGGCAATCCACTAAGCACAGAAGAGGTTATCAGGGACCTGGGGACCCAGGTTGACAGTGGCCTTTCTTTTGACACTCACATTGCTAAAGTGGTTAGAAAGACCTTCTACATTGCCCACCTGATCATGAAGGGATTCACATCCAGATCTAGTGAGGTCATTGTTTCCCTGTACTCTTCACTTATCAGACCAATGATCGAGTACAATGCCCCATTCGGGATGTATCTCACCCGACATCTGCAGCAATTGGAGAGACCCCAAAAGTTCCTCACCAAAAGGATAAAGGTACTCCAAAATCTGTCATATGTTGCCAGATTGAAGAAACTCCAGCTCTATTCAGTCGAATACCGTCTGCTCAGAGGTGACATGTGCCTGACATACAAGGCCATGTCCAACCCGGAATTAATGGACATGCTCCACCTCAAAAAATCCAAATCCACCAAAACCACTAGAGCAAGCGACTTAAACCTTAGCACGGCTATAAATAGGACGTGCTGGAGGGATAGATTTATCACTCAGAGACTCCCTATGCTGTGGAATAAAATCCCGGTCCATGTGAGGCAGAGCACCTCGCTGACTCTGTTCAAGAGAAATCTAGACCTGTGGATGGGAGATCGTAGGTTTACCCCAGGAATCATATCTGTGTCACTGCTGGACAGAGGCACAACATACTAATGGGCACAGTATTTTTTCATATAAGGGGTGGCGTAAGTCACAAAAATTTGGGCTAGGCTTATTGGCTAGGCTTATAAATGCCTTAGGGCAGATAGCCTAGTATAAACCTATGAACCTATGAACCTATGAACATGAAAAGAGACATGGAAGAGCTCTCTGATCATGTAGCCCAGTATGACCCTGACCCTGAGTAGCGCCCTCTGATCATGTAGCCCAGGAGGTATGACCCTGACCCTGAGTAGCATCCTGCCCTCATCAAGAATGATACCTCAGTATAAAGAAAAAATTATTAATTTCAACAACTGGCTAAGCTTCTGGTGTCCTTCAAAGGGGATCCAGTGTGTGTCAGCCTGGGATGACATACTCAACAAGCCGTGTTGCTTCCCAAGAAACGGCTTGCACCTGTCACCCCTAGGCTTTCAAATACTGTCCAAGGCTTTTGCTGCCCCCATAGTGCCTTTTTTTAGGCAAGGCTCAAAAGTCAAACCCACATCCATAAACATCACAAATAAAAAAATGAGGGTTATGCTACTCAATGCCAGGAGTTTAAATCTCAAAATGCATGCACTCTAAGCTCTCCTCAGTATGGAGAACGTCGACATCTGTGCAGTAACTGAAACCTGGTTCAAGGCTCCAGAGAGCACGCCAGCACTACTGGGCTACAACTCATACCACACATTTTGGCCACAGAACACGGACCGAAACACAAAAGGAGGGGGTGTATCCATATTTATCAAGGATACCTACACTTCCAGGTTAGTGGAGCAGTATGATACCTCTGAGATCATCCATGTGCAACTAACATCGGGCAAATCTGCAATGCAAATTGTGGCCTGCTACAGATCACCCTCCATGACTCAGGACCACCACTCCACCTTTCTGGAGACACTGGTAAATATGAAGGTCCTACCAAACACCCTGATATTGGGTGATTTCAATTACCCTACCATTAACTGGGAAAACTAATTGAGTACAAACTCCCAGGCTCAGCGCTTCCTGGAATTTATCAACTAAAATGCCCTGGATCAGCTGGTAAACTCCCCTACCAGAGATGAAAACATATTGGACCTGGTCATCACCAACATGGGCGACTGGTGTTCCGCACTGGAGGTCAACCTGTCACTGGTTAGCTCAGACCATAAACTAATCACTCTGGATGTCCACACCCCACCACCACCACCAACCAAGGAAACCACAGTGAAAAACTTTTCTAAAGCAAACTTCACCTTACTTAAGACAGAGGTGGTAAGTTTCACAGCCCCCACGCTAAAGGATAACGCTGGCCAAGATGCAGAATCCTTTACAAATGCACTCTATGAGCACCTACAAGGATGCATGGATCATGCCATCCCTAGCAAAACCAAGACTCACTCCCCTAAGAGAAGGAAGCCAGTCTAGTGTGCCCCTGCCATAAACAGGTTATACAATAAAAGGAGGAAACTAGTTCAGAATAAAAAGCAAATCCCAAGAAGGAAAGACATCCCTGATCAGTATCAGTAAGAAACTAAGGTCCCTCATAAAATCATCCAAGGCTAACTTCGAAAGAAAAATAGTCAAGGATTTGAAAGATAATCACAAAGACTTCTTTTAGCTATGCCAAGAATCTAAGGGGCAACTCGCAGATATGCTCTGAGCTAGTGCAAAATAGCACAAAATATACTGAACCTACTGATATTGCCAACATCCTGGCAGATAGATTCAGTGCAAACTTCACCCCCTCTCACCTCCAAAAGGGCCCAAAATAATACCAGAAAAGTGTAGTGTCCCAGAAATCACACACGCACAGGTGAAAATAGCCCTTTCAAAAGCAAAAAACACAGCGCCAGTGGGGCCAGATGGTGTCCCAGGATGCGTCTTGCATGAACTACAGAATGAGCTAACCCCCAACCTAAACACCCTATTCAACCTCAGCCTCTCCACAGGCTATGTGCCCATAGAATGGCACACAGCAATGGTTATTCCGCTCCACAAAGGAGGGGCCACAACTGACCCTGGTAACTATCGCCCCATAAGCCTGATCTGCAAGGCTATGGAGTGCATCATCATGGAACTCATTAACAAAGACATTGGGAACCTCCAAACACTTGACTTGACCCAGTTCGGCTTTGTTAAGGGCAGATCATGCCTAATATACCTGGTTGACTTCTTTGAGACAGTAACCAAGGCCATAGATGAGGGAAAGGTGGTTCACACAGCCTAGCTTGACCTCACCAAGGCATTCAACACCATTCCTCACTCAGGTATTACAGAAAAACTCACCAGCCTGAACATAAACCCCTACATCACAAGATGGGTTGCCAACTGGCTTACAGACAGAACTCACGTGGTAAGAATAGCAGGCTCCATGTCTGACTTTAAACCAGTCACAAGTGGTGTCCCGCAAGGCTCGGTCCTGCGACCCCTACTGTTCAGCATATACTTCTCAGAAGTACAGGCAAACACAGGAGGGTTATGGCTAACAAAGTTCGCCGATGACTGCAAACTGGAAACCATAACTGACTGTCCGGCTGACACGGACATCCTCCAAAAAGGTCTTACTGAGACGGACACCTGGTGTCAAAGTTATGGCCTCAAGCTAAATGCCAAAAAATGCATAGTCATCCCATTTGAGAAAAACAAAACACCCATGAATTACCACAAAGGTGGTAGTCCCCTTAATACAGAAGAGGTAATAAGAGATCTGGGGACCCAGGTAGATAGTAAGAAAGCCTTCTATGTGGCCCATCTAATTACTAAAGGTTTGCATCTAGAAATAAAGAGGTTATAGTGCCCCTCTACTCAAGAAATAAAGAGGTTATAGTGCCCCTCTACTCGTCACTCATTAGACCCATCATAGAGTACAATATCCCATTTGGGATGTAACTCACAAGACACTTCCAACAGCTGGAAAGACCACAAAAGTACCTCACCAAGAGGATTACTGCCCTCAAACATATGTCATATGCAGACCAACTGAAAAAACTCCGGCTGTGCTCACTGGCATATCGCTTACTCAAAGGTGATCTCTGCCTGACTTACAAAGCCATGTCCAACTCAGATTTGAATGACATGCTCCACCTAAAGAAATCCAAGTCACTGCGAGCCATGATCTCTAGTGAGCTAAACCTCGCCACAACAATAAATAGAACATGCTGGAGGGATAGATTCCTATCACAGAGACTCCCCATGCTTTGGAACAAAATTCCTAACTGCATTAGGCAGAGCCCCTCACTAACACTCTTCAAGAGAAACCTTGATGAGTGGATGGGTAACAGAAAATACACCCCTGCGATCACTTCATTGGCTCTGCTTGACAGAGGCTCAGTTAATTAATCAATGGGGCGGCGAAAGCCAGCACACTCTGGCTAGGCTTATAAATGACCTCAGGCAGATAGCCTAGTACCTACCTATGAACCTATGAACATTTAAAAATCACAATCTTCACATTAGTATTAAAGAATCACCAAATACCATCCCATTGTACCATTTGTTTGATCTGATTGCTATGTTCACTTTAAGTTTCACAAGATTATTCAGAACTCTTTCTTGTTTTATGGGCTGGGTTTCAGTGTCTCCCCATTTTTTATGAATATTGAATAGAACTGTTTAGGTGAAATGGCAGTGGAGTTTTTATCCAGATTGTTTAATGAAATCTTGGAAAGTGAGAGGATGCCTGGGGAATGGAGGAAAAGTGTTTTGGTACCAAGTTTTAAGAATAAGGTTGATGTGCAGCGCTGTAGTAACTACAGAGGGATTAAATTGATCAGTCACAGCATGAAGTTATGGGAAAGAGTAGTGGAAGCAAGGTTAAGAAGGGACGTGATGATTACTGATCAGCAGTATGGTTTCATGCCGGGAAAGAGCACTGCAGATGTGATGTTTGCTCTGAGAGTGTTGATGGAGAAGTACAGAGAATGTCAAAAGGGGTTGCATTGTGTTTTTGTAGACTTAGAGAAAGCATATGACAGGGTGCCTAGAGAGGAGTTGTGGTATTGTATGAGGAAGTCAAGAGTGTCAGAGAAGTATGTAAGAGTGGTACAGGATATGTACGAGGGTAGTGTGACAGCGGTAAGGTCTCAGTGGGAGTGACGGATGCATTTAAGGTGGAGGTGGGGTTACATGAAGGATCAGCTCTGAGCCCTTTCTTATTTGTAATGGTGATGGACAGGTTGACAGACGAGATCAGACAGGAGTCCCCGTGGACTGTGATGTTTGCAGATGACATTGTGATCTGTAGTGAGAGTAGGGAACAGGAGGAGATGACCCTGGAGAGATGGAGATATGCTCTAGAGAGAAGAGGAATGAAGGTCAGCAGGACTAAGACAGAATATATGTGTGTGAATGAGAGGGAGGATAGAGGAATGGTGAGGATGCAAGGAGTAGAGGTGGTGAAGGTGGATGACTTTAAATAATTGAGGTCAATAGTTCAGAGTAACGGTGAGTGTGGAAGAGAGGTGAAGAAGCGAGTACAGGCAGGATGGAGTGGGTGGAGAAGAGTGTCAGGAGTGATTTGTGACAAACGAGTACCTGTAAGAGTGAAAGGGAAGGTCTACAAGAGGGCAGTGAGACCAGCTATGTTATATGGGTTGGAGACAGTAGCACTGACAAAAAGGCAGGATGTGGCAGAGTTAAAGATGTTAAGATTTGCACTGGGTGTGATGAGGTTGGACAGGATTAGGAATAAGTATATTAGTGGGTCAGCCCAGGTTGGAAAGTTTGGAGACAAAGCCAAATAGGCAAGATTACGTTGGTTTGATCTGAGGAGGGATGCTGAGTATATTGGGAAAAAGATGCTAAGGATGAAGCTACCAGGTAACAGGAAAAGAGGAAGGCCTAAGATAAGGTTTATGGATGGGGTGAGAGAGGACATGCAGGTGGTTGGTGTGACAGAGCAAGATGCAGAGGACAGGAAGAAATGGAAACAGGTGGTCCGCTGTGGTGACCTCTAATGGGAACAGCTGAAAGAAGATGATGATGAATAAAACTGTCTATCATCTGTGCCCTTTCAATGTCATTCTCTCTTCACATTCCATCAGCTTGCTAAGTCTTCAAATTCCCCCTTTGTTTTATTTTGCTGTCTCTTATACCTATAACAGTAATATTTGCTACTTATATTCTTAGTTTAGGTGATGCTGCATTTAACTGCTATTCTCTCTGTCTTTCTGTGTCTCTTTACACAGGCTGAATGCTACCCTTTTCTCTATAATCATTAGACTCTTAGAGAACCAAAGTGGCTGTTGCCCTCATTTTGTTTTGTTAATTTGCTTTACTCAGCAGTTTATTACCCCCTTTACAGCACTTCTAAGATTTCCTCAGAGTTATTCTGCGTCTTCCCCTAGAATCATGAGTAATGGTTTTCTGAGGACTTACCAGTTTGCCAAATATGAAGCTCCCATGTGCTCTGTTTAATCATGATGGTGTATCTTTTCTCTGTGGTCATATTCACTATGAATCATAATTTTTGGTTGTCGCTTCTTCCTAGACAGTTAATTTCTCACCCAAGATCCTTCCATCCTCATCTGAATGACCCAGATCTAAGTTATTTTTTTTTCCTTTGCTGGTTGTTCCTTTGTAAACTATTTCAGGTGTGGTATTTTGTAGGATTGCATTGTCCATTGTTATCTATTTGTCTTGTGGAGGGCATAAACAACCTCCATTGGCATAACCACTGTAATACAGTGGGCTGAAACCATTAGCATTGATATTGGCACTATTCACTGAGGCTGTATCAGTCAAACACTGATAATGGAACAGACTGCGTATTCACTAAGGCTGTATCAGTCAAACACTGATAGTGGAGCAGACTGCGTATTCACTAAGGCTGTATCAGTCAAACACTGATAATGGATCAGACTGCGGTGCTGTTCACTGACTGTCTGCTAGTTTCATTATTATGTCCCCTTATGGTGCTGCTGTTCACACTGGTGCTCATGACATATTCTGGATAATTACCTCCCTGAGTACCAAGAAACAAGTTGGAAATCTGTGAAATATTCCTACAACAATACAGTAGTATCAACTACTATTCAAAGTACTGAATACCTATTGCACCATATAAGACAGTATGCTTTCATGTTATTATGAATTTGTCTTATAGTCATAAGCCTACAGTCACAGTACATAGAAACATTGGTTCACTATTTGCAGTACAAGACCCATAAATCTGACTCCTGCAACTCTCAAAAAATGTAATTTCATGTAATTTCAGTGAAATAAAGTGAATGTTAAAATGTGTCAGTTAAAGTGTATGCTTCAGCGCCCCCCCTCCACCACAACCCTTAAGGTGAGTGGTTTGGCTGCCCACACCCTTGCTACGTTTACATACTAACTCAAAGATTGCTGTATACTGGAGTAATGGGAATATTCTAAGATACTGCAGTCTTAGACTTGATAAATATTGTATCTGTTCACAACAACAGTCCTGTTTTTTAAAGGATCGCAGTTAAGTTCCTTGGAATATCTTTGTAAACCAATTATGCTACACACTATTTTTTAATTAGCTTAGACTTGCAATAAAAAAGCAGAGTATCTTTACCTGAGTTTTTCCAAAATGCTACCTTAGAACTGTGACTAAAATAGCCCCTCACAAAGACTTTAAGAGCTGGAAGTGATATTTTTCTTACATGATGTACACTCAATTTATTAGATTATGTTTGGTTAACATATTCTAATACTTGTAAATGAAGACACCATCAAACATACATTAAAAAACACATCAACAACTTAATGACATTGAAGATGTTTTGGTGATGTATGATACCAAAATGAATCTGGTTACTTGTAATTTGGCATTTGATACATTTTGAGGACTTTAAACTGGTGCATTTGGCTTTGGTAAGTGATTTATGAGAGATATGTCATGAACTTCATTCTCACGTTCATGTCATATCATTAATGACAAATCTATATCTCTTGACAATGTAGAAATCTAAACTATCATTACACCTAAAATCAAAAGCTTTCAATAATATTCAAATCACTGTATACCCAAAACAGCATTCAACACAGTTATAATGCTATTTTACAGAAGGACAATACTCCTTACCCGCAATTTGGTGGGTTGTTCCCCCAAATAAACCCACTAATGCATTTCAGCTCTGTAGGCACACAACTTTAGGAATTTTTTTTTGTTTTTGATAAAAAATTATAGGCTCATAAGTTCATAGGTGTTTACTAGGCTAATGACCACAAGGGCCTTTATAAGCCTAGCCATACATCCCAAATCTCTGACAAATTTTGTTACCCTTGATAAGTGTAAACATGGGCCTAGGAGATAAACCATTTACAGGTTACCTGTTTCCATTAGAGACATGGGTGCCAAACCAGGGATGAATTTCTGGTTTCCCATCCAATTGTCCAAATTGCACTTGAATTGGGTTAGAGAGGAACTCTGCTTCACATCGATGGGGAGCCTGTTCCATAGATGGGGTAGTCTCTAGGATACATACCTATCCCTCCAGCAGGTCCTATTTATATCACAGGCAAGGTTCAAGTCTTTAGAACAGGTAATTCTGCTACTGTTTGTTTTGTGGAGGTGCAGGAGGTCTATCAGAGTGGGGTCTGACAATGCCCTGTATGCCAGGCATAGATATCCCCTCAAAAGCCTGTAGGAGACAGAATACAGGGATAGGTATTTTTCTAGTGAGGAACCTCTGTGGATGTTCCAGTTGTTGGATAAGCCAGGTTAAGTACATTTGAGTGAAAATATATAAGTAGCAAGAGTGTGGAAAAGCAGGAAGCTTGCTCCCCTGCAAGATTTATAGTTAATGGTATTTTCATTAATTTATTGTAGATTCATTCTATTGTCTGAACTGCAGTAAAAGTGAGTATTTCTACATTTGTACTGGTGGAGGAGTGCATTGAAACTATAACTAATACAGCCCATTGAGGTTAATTTTACTTAATTTAAATGATCCTTTACCTGATGGAAATTATATCTTACTTGTGATTTAACTGAGTTTGTGCTATTGAACTATATTAAATATTACTCGTTTACCAAACTTTACAACTTAAATATTTATAATTGCAGGTATGTAAGTAAATAAGATATTTTATTACAGAGGTTTAACATTACATAATCTGTCAGGCATATATTAAAATTAATGTGAAAGAACATACTAAAAGAAGAACTGTCAGTAATGTACAACACTGAAATAGTTTTGGTTGCTTGTATTTAGGGTATGATTTCAGATCAGTTACTTTGTTTCAGTTGCTGATTATTAAGAATATGCTATGAACCTTTCATATTGCTGGAGGGAAAGGATGTAGATTGTGATAATCCTGAATAGCTACTTATCATCTTGGAATTCTGTTATTCTTTTCTAAATATAATAACACCAATGATACCGTGAAACCTATCCCATAATTAATTTTTCTGGGATATGAATTCAGGTGGTGACCATGTGTTAATTTAAGATTATTGTCAAAGGCACAGCCTGAAAATTAGAGCTAGGGAATTTTAAAGGGCAATTTATATATCAGATAAATGGTTTACTATCATTTTGTCGATCACAGTTCATGTGATTGACAAAATCTCAAATTTTGCCATCACTGACTCATTATGTTGAAAAAGAAAATGTCAGAAATGACAACAGCGAATGCAATACAGCATTCGCTGTTGTTTGTTCTGACATTTCAATGTAGCTCGCACTATAGTGGGGATCGGGAAATGTACCCTTTTCCTCACTATAGTGCGATCCCAGAGTTAGTATATTTAAGTAGCAGGGGGTGTGGGGGGTGCAGGGGGGCTTGTCCCCCCCCGCTATCATGTTATTTACTGTGCAATGCACAGTAATGGTATCCCTGGAAGTGTGGTGACTGTTCGAAAATGTCAAAGTCGACATTTACAGTCACCACACTTTGATTTTATTATTGTTCATTGTTTTTAGTTTCAAGGTTTTGCCTCGACATAACCGCGATTCGCTGTTGTGCGATCCGGTTAAATGATGGTAAACCCAGATAAACTATAAAATAGCAGTGGGACTGAGAGATGTAAGAAACAGTGTATTAAAAAAGTGAGCTACTAAGGTCAGCAGTAGCTTTGTTTCTCTTACCCAAAACAGTACATACCCTCCTAGCATGCTTTGAGGAATCTGAGTCATTTATTATTGTTTTACCTTGGATAGTCTGGGAGGTAGAGGGTTCTGCTACAGGTAGAAGTTTCTGGAAATACATCTGGAGATGTTTCATTGCTGTAGAAATGAAAAGAAAAATCAGGAAATGGTACGATAGTCAGGGACATAGTCAACTCAACTCATGATCAGTCTTGTGTCAGATTTAAATGAAATTTTGATAGCTCTGTGTTTTTAGAATTTTGGAATTAGCTAGAAGCAAAGAAAAGTAAATGTCATTTAAGGTGTAGCTAAACTATAGCTCAGCAGTTTTTGAAATAATTAAATACATGTAAACATATACAAACAAAATGTTACATTTAAAAAAAAAAAAACTCCGGAGACAGGTAATAATGGTTTGTGGCAAACAAGTCATCACCTGCTGCTGAAGCCCATTCTGACACTTTGTTATACGGCACAGATAAGGAAGAAGAACTCACTTCTACTAACACAGGTACAGTCAGCTGGGTTTGCCCACAGGATTGTATCAGAGCGCTAGACAATGAAAGGAAAACGCTGATGGAAAGTAAAGATCTCCCTCAAATAATGTAATCATGAGCCACTAACAGTCAATATTCTACAAAAAGTGGCTATGCTGGAGTCCAGCAGATAAAAGGTTCATTTAATAAAAATCAAAAAAGGGCAAGAAAACATCACTGCTTTTATCTGTTATAGCACAATAACATGGTCATTGTTGTCATATTTTTAAGCACCTTTATTAAATTATCACTTAAGACACAGGCAAACAAACATTAACCAACAAGAAACCAAGCCATTTTAACATTTTTTCCATTTAAATGCAATATACATCACATGTATTTCTTTTGCTACTAAAATCTGTTCAACATTACAAAAAATGCTGAATTCCTGCCTTCGTCACTGCTGTAGTGTTTTGTAAATTACTTATTTTTTTTAAACTTGGCTATAGGGTTACCTTCCTTTTGCTCCTCGCTAGGCTATTGGAGAAAAATATAGAGTTTTGATGACTAGTTTGTAAAGCTAAGGATCTGGATATGAATCCTGACTGTTCGTCACACTCCTAGACTGACAATGAACACAGGATATTTATGTTTTACTGGGTCATTTCCAGTTATTGCCATACTTCAAAAATATAGCACATTGATTTGTAGGACAGTCAGCCAATCTCCTTGAATTTGCACTTTTCTTCTAGTTAATGTGACAAAATCTAGCATGTTCTTCTTGAAAATGATGACACATTTTTAATGCCTCATGTTCTAGATTGGTATAATTTTCAGACTGAATGACCCTGATGGCATAGCATTCTATCATCAACTTCTACATATTTTCCAGTACTTTCTGGCATACTTTGACCAGTGTTATTGTTAGAGAAAAGGTTTTTCATAACATAACTTGTAGGGCTGGGGCTAGAGACAGCAGCAGGTTTAGGGGTAACACGTGAGTATGGATGGACAGGGAGAGCATCAAAGAAATAAAACAAAAATCATACACTCCTGGGTCATCAGGCTATACCAGCCTGTGATGCTCAACTTTTCCGGATGGGCAGCTGCCAGAAGGGAATCTGCAAAGAGATATGGTATGAGAGTGAGACTAGGGGAAAGATGTTTCACACTAAGGGTCCATGCTGTAACCACAAAGGCTGCAGTTGTCACAGTGCACAGGAAGCAAGTGTGGAATAAGCAGCATGACCACCATGCACACCTCCTTCTCTCAAATACCGTAGTTTGAGATTTTTAGCTATTTGATCGTTAATGCAGTGCTTGCTAATGTGTCATCAGTGCCTTTGTATGTTCGACAGTTCTCACACTGCTGGATCCTCTGTTGGTTATGAATCATGTGATCATTAATACAGTGCTTGCCAGTGTGCCATCAGTGCCTTTGTATGTTCCACAGTGCCAACACTACTGGAGCCACTATTTGTTATGAAGTGTGTGACTAATGCTACAATTCACTAGAAAGCCTTCATGCAATGTCCAGTATGTAAAATGGAACACATCTAGAGTGTTCTTCCTGTACCATTAAAATGGTCAAGGTCCATAGAATCCACTTCTGGTAGAGCAATTTCTGTTATCCAACCTGCATCTCAGATTATCTGAAGTGCTGGGCCAACTAGATTCCCAAAACTGGATAGTACAAAGTAATATTCTCCATTGTGAGTCTTTCAGAAACCCTCCATTCAGGAGGAATAATGAATGTATTTAGCTTAAAAACTCATGTATTTGTTTTCTCATGGATTAAAGTCCTTATTTTAACAACTTAAGTTTGGTAAAACAAGGGCACTCATCCAACAGAGAATAAATAAATAAGAGTTTTTAAACTAAATATGCAAGACCTCAAATTGTTCACTTTTCTACATGAAGGGTGTCCTTATTTATTGCATAATAATTCTTTCCATAGCCTTACAGATGACACTGATCAGGCTTATGGGTCGGTAACTACCTCGGTTCATTGATACCTTACTTTTATGCAATGGGATGACTGTTGTTTTCCATTCATATGGCACAAAGCATGTTTGGAGTTTGATACTGAGTTGCCTCTGCAGGGGGTCTGACAAGTCCTGTTTTCAGGCTGGCCAGTAGGCAACCCATTATGGTATCTGGTTCTAGATAAGTGATATTCTTGGTCTTGGATAATGCCTTGCGGACTTGTTCTTGGGAGATTTTGAAGAGAGGTGTAGATATGGATATATGCTCTGGGAATATAGGTAGGGAGAAGGGGTTAAATTTCTGTTCACTATTTTACTATTTTTCACAGAATTAATTAAGTTCAACAAATTACTTTTGTCACCTTTGTGTTTCCTTTTCATATCCCTGCCTACTTTCTTATCTTCTGCAGTAATGCTTTTGAATCCATCTTTATGAGTATTATTTACTTTTTCTGTAACTCGGTAGTCACTCTGTTTCATAAAAATTTGAATAACTTTAACCTAATCATCCTTTAACATCTTTGTATTTTCTTTCCCAAATCTTTTTCTTAAATAACTTATTTTCTCTGCATTCCAAATCAGTTTATGTCTCAGCATCCTACTCCAAGCTGTGACACTATGCCTGACTGTGAGGAAAGGATGCTAGGATTGCCCAGACTGTATAAGCTAATAAGAAATTTTGGAGCCCTATACCCAATTCCAAAATGTAAATCAGGGCAATAATACTGTTGAAATTTTACATTGGCATAAATATCTATGTAATTGCATGGCCCATTCAAAGGAATGTGTTTTTTCAGCATAGGTGCTGCTCCATCTGTACGCCTGTGCTGATATTGCTTAGTAGTCTGCAGTACCACTAGTGACCAATAGGTGGAGTGTACAACTCCATACAGGCTGGCAGTAACATGGGAGGGTGGTCAAGGACCATGTGCTTGCCAATCCTTGTTCTTCCTGAGTCATCCCCTCCATATACCAGGGTGACTCAATTGTATATTTTTTCTTAAATTTAAACTGTTTTCCAAGCATTTCACAGACTCAAAGCTAAATGCCTCAAATTTAAACAAACTATACTCCTGCTGTTTCCCAGGCAGTTCCGGTGTGAAATAAATAACATCTGTAGGAGAGCTCCTTCAAAGGAACTTTCCTCCCAAGGACATATTACCTGTCATTCCTTCCCTCACTCCTTCTAACTTCCTGAAATAATTCTCCAACCTACCTACATACAATATTCCAGCATTCCCTCTTCTTCCCAAATGCAGCCCAATCATCCCTGAGCACATTTTCCCATCCAACCTTGCTAAAATATCAAATCACTGCCAAGCAAATTATTCCACTACCTGAACAAGTCTCTTGACTCTTCCTCTGAATCAGACAACTTGTGCCTTTGGTTTCTTTATCATTGAAGAGACTACATTGTCACACTTCTAAAACATACTTAACCTTAGTCTCCCAATTAACACCAGACCCACAATCTGGAAGGCAACCTTCATCAGAGTTGCTGCTAAAAATCCAAAACACTCCTAGACCAGACATTATTGGCCCATCTCCATACATTGTAATGCTTGGCAAAATACTTGAAAAAATAATTTGTAACCAACTTACCTCCAACATACAACAAGGTTTCAGGGCAGGAAGGAGTACATGGATATGCTGTTTGGACTCTAACCAGCAGCATATTCATTATAATGGATAAAGGACATCTTACTGGTGCCATTGTCATTGACTTGACCTGGTGGATCATCGTCTTACTAGACCAGATACTAGACTTTGGCTTCAGCACTAAAGTTGCACATTGGTTCAGATTCTTCCTGACTAACAGATCCTTTACTGTCAGGACTGTTTCCTCTCTCTCTCCATCACATATTGCTAATGCTTATTAAGGTGTACCACAAGGATGAATACTTGTCCCAATATTCTTTTCCATTTTTATAAATAAATGAACACTTGAAATATGGCATTCATAACTCCTCTTATATGCCAATGACATGTTTATCTAAAGACCCAACCAAGCACAACAGGTAATTCAACTACAAACTGACTTTCTGGACTTAAACTACTGGTTTGTCTCTAAAAAGCCTCTCCCTACCACTCCCCCCCCAAAAATGTTCTGTTTATTACTAAGAAAAGACTTTCCAAAGTTCCCAGCTCCCTAAAGCTTTTTGCCCAACACAATAACCTTATCAACACAGCAACTTCATTTAGATGCCTAGGCATCTGTCTCTCTCAATCTCAACTTTCAGGGGAATATTCAACAACTAAGATCTAAATCAACTATCTTCTTTTCTTGGGTTCAGAAAATATTTCTGTTCCTTTCATTATCAGCTAGCTTGGCCACCCAGCACCCTGTGCTGTTGTCTGATCTGGTGAGTTGAGGAGCAAAAAAAAAAAAAAATTGTTCTTTAAACTGTATCAGACTGCTTGCTACAAATTTAACAAGTGATTTGCTTCAGCTAAGTAAAATGTTACAGCTCCAAACCTAATAGAAAATGCATTACTGGCATTCATTTCTGAATGCAGATACTACACCAGATCTCGCATGGAGCACTGAGGTGCTTTGGCAACTGCAGTACCAGCATTCAGAAACTGAATGTCAGTAATGAGGTTTGTACCCCCTGCCATCTTGTACTTCAAGCAGTTGCCCCCTTCACAACACCCTAGCTGTGCCTCTGCATTTACACTGTTACTCTGTTTTGGTTACCACTATGTTTCTGCTTCCTGTCAATGTGTACACATCTTCTCTTTCTTCTTACTCTCTTGCTTTGTCTTCTAAACACCTGGTGTCCTCCCTACAATTTCCAAGGATAAACCTGTTTTTCACCCTTTATTTGCTATTCCTCTGATTCCATTTTTTTCCACTTGTAAATACACACTTCACTATGGTGTAAAGTTTGTACTTAGTATCTCTCCTTTTCTTTGTGACTAGATTAGTTTTTATTTTCTTTGTGTTCTACTGTTAGTTGTAACTGTTGCATGTTGTTGCTATTACTGTGAATGTAACACTGACTGAGCCTGCATTTAGTCATGTTGTGATCAGGGTTCAGTCCCGATAATCAAAATGTAAAGAAATAAAATGGAAATAAGACTTCATTACCCCAGTCCTCCTGCTTGCCTCATCTATAGTTTTGGTAGGATACTGCATGCGTGACAGACATTTTACCTGCACTTCTGATATGTAGGTGGTAGTATGGAGACAGCCAACATAGGTTGGTGTTTCGTGGCTATAAAGCCGGGTCATCTGAGTTTATCCTACTGCAGGATTACTTATTGAGATCAATTTATATAGAATCTTCATTATTCACAAACATATATGTATTTTATGTATAGTGTTTTTTATGTAAAGGCTTTTTAATATGTATTAATACATGTTGATTGACTATGCTGAATATTCATTAGATGCACTTTGTGATTAGTGTTTTTAAACTTTAAATGGCCATGGGCCACCATTATATATGTTTTACTCTGTTGAAGTCCCATGTTTAAGTTTGTTAAGGATGAAAGAGCCCAGCATTAAAGTGGATTTAAATTACAACTTGGCTGCACCTCTTTTCTGCTACCTGCCTTGGTTCTTAGTTTATTTTGGAGCTTGGAGAAAGTTTTCAGTTAATTAGAATCTTGTAGGCCGTCAGAATTTCATTCCCATGTCCTAATGTAGTAGGTATTCTGTACAGCTGATCTGGTTGTATAGCATTGGATATTCTTAAGTGTACTCTGTACCCTGATATAATATCACATTGTGCTGGGGGGAGTGAGAGAGAAGCTTGTTTTCAGTACTGGGGTACTATTGCAGGATGGTAGAGGCTCTCTGCTATGCCATCTCAAAACGTTTGGAATCCCATAGTTTCTTTAACTGTATATATGTTTAATTATACAATGGCCAGATAATCTATTGATTTCAGCCTTATACTATAACTTTTGGATGGAAAAACACTGATTAATACATTCTCTTAATTCTACTTTAAGGTATTGCATGTGTCTGTTTTTCTTTATTGAATTTTCAGTTTTTTTAAGAAATTGCTCATGACTGCTTTTATTTGTATCAATGTTTTCAACTCAGTTTTTTAATCATATTCTCTGTTCTTTTGTTGACTAGCTATGGTACTTGGGAATATATTCTGTTTTTTGATTTTGTGTACTGTTCTGTCATGTCCCATAGGCTTGATTTAGATTTTTTTCTTTTCTTTTTAGCACATTTTGGTTATATGTCATTGTGTTCAGTAGTCAAAATAGTATTCAGTTTTGCCAGATATACAATTTAGGTTATTGGGTGGGGGTGAAGCAGAAATTGCCCATTAAAGAGCTCTATGCAAATTACTACAAAGATCAAAGCCTAGCCAAAAAGATAATATGTGGTACTTCAAAGCCAGTGTCCTGCTAAGTAATCAATGCATACCTTTGCTCCACACTACATAAAACCTTCACGTTCCTAAATCATGCAGTTTACAAATATTATATCCAGATTACTTCATTCATTCTAGTTGTTTTAGCCCATATTTCTGTATATACAGTTTACCTAATATCATATCCAGATAGCTTGTGTAATCCCAAGTATTTTATTTAGACTTATGGTTCAGGGACATCAAGCTCTCTGACACTGATGTATTCTCAAAGACTCAAAAGCATTATTAAAACATATCCAGAAAAACTCTGATTCTCAGTAACTGTAAATCAGGATCTGGATACCATTCAAGGTAGATAAACACTAGTTCAATACCAAAAATGCAAAACTGCAAAGATTTAGAATAACCAGTTCTAAATAACTGCAAGTCTGAACTTGTAGCTTTACCAGATTTGCCTTTTCCACACAAAAGTATAAATTATGTATAAACAAGAAAAAATTCTGCAGAGAAAATTTAACATCATTAGTTTAGACCTCAAATGGCAGAAAAGATTTATTCAAAGCAAGCAAGTTGGATTGCCTTGAGAAATGTCCACTGATTCTAATTTTGTACCTGCTGTTTCAGTGTCATATTGGAAAAGCTAATACAAAAATAGCTAACAACTCCTGCTGGCATCTTATACCAGATCCTCAAGGAAAATACTCCCTGGATATTTCAATGGGACTCGGTACTGACAACCACCTTCGCGGACAGCTTTAGTGATGCAGCCTAAATGGAGAGGACAGCTTAATGGTCACATGCATATCAGCAAGCCAGCAACCTGTGACGTGCACAGTCGAATATTGATAAGCATAAGAGTTAAACTCTGTCATTGTTTATCTTACTGCAAACAAAGCCTCTACAAAGCACAGTAAACCAGTCTTCTTTACATTAGCAAGCAGTACAATATTTAAACAAAAGTTACTCTGGTAATTTGTGTTTTAATAAATCATTTCACCTTGGGAAGTTGGGCTTGGATGGAATTAAAAGCATACAAGACAGCAAGTGTAAGTGAGTCATGGTCTGGAGGCTAGCGTAACTGCAGTCAATCCCAGAAAGGGGAAAGCAACAGTAAAATCGTTTGTGTCTTTGTGACTTCTGCTATGAAATTATGATACAAATACGCCTCTCTATTATCATACCTTGTTGCAGCAGAGGAAAAGCCTCTCCTGTTGTAAGTACAGGAGGCTTGAGATGCTTTGAGTTACTGGCCTCCACCATTGGAGTGCAGAAACAACTATATGTGGGAAATAGGAAATATGTACATGTACCTTTACACAGAGTATTTTGTAAATGTACTAATATAGGAAGGGTTGCTTTGTTACAGAAAATGTATTACTAAAAACATTATTGCTGGATTCCTGGCAGGTAGGCATATGGAACCATATGGTTTAAAAATCATCTCATAGTAGTTATCACTGTAGTATTTGAAGCTGGTTGATGGTTTAATGTAGCATCAGCACTGACACATAGCTACAAATGAACCCATAATATACAGGTATGATTCACTTTTTGTGCCATTTTTATCTGATAGACTTATCTGCATGTATGGGCTGAATCTTGGAAGGGTGTAGTATATTAAAGATACCATGTAATTTTATATGGAAGATCCTTATTCTTCATATGATGTTCTTTGTTTGTCAGAATTATGCTGTGACACCTTGACAGCCTCACTACATCTAAAGACAACATGCAGTGTGCTCCAGCCATGTGCTGTATTTGAACTTAGGAAAATGCATGCAGCATGTATAGCTTTGTAGCACCTTACTATAGTTTAGTGACAGTTAACGTGGAGGTTTCATATAGGTAGGGGGAGTATGCCAGTAATGATCCATCATCTATAGTGATAGTAAAGCACCTAGTTAATGTGCAGTAATGTTTTGTTAGGTTGTGAACTTATTTTCTACAGTTATATGATTTGCAGCACAGTAGAATCTTAGCATAACCATTTGAATTTCACCAGCAAGCCATGTGATTAATTGAGCAATAAAATATTTGTACATTTCCTCTGCTGATTGTAGCATGCTGGTAGGGAGAGGCACCAAGAAAACATGATAAAGACAAGCTGAACGTGGAAATGGGAGCATTTGCTGCTGATCATGTAACTCAGCTGCAGTTAGCCTGGTGCTTGGTGCACAGTATGGACAACAGTAACAGCTGGGGCTCAGCAGTTCTGATTAAACCTTTACACAGTAGCCAAGGAAACTACAAGTGAGCTATGAAGGAGTGAAGGGGAGACTTTGACATTGCTATTTGTTACCAAACTTAGTCTGTTTTCTGGCTGGTTTACCAGCAGGTGCCTTTCTGTTTGAGAGCAGGGTTTCTTTCCTACTCCAAAATGTGGTTCATTCAAATTTTGCAGGTGGCTGCAGTGGTTGTACACCTGCCTGTGCTAGTACATATCAAGAATACATATTATTAAGAACCAAATTGGAAACCACAAAATGCAAGTTTAAAGTAAGAGTTACCATTCCATCTGTGCCTCTCACTAACTCGATTCACCTTGAGGATTTTGGCTTGGAGCAAAGAACTTAAAAGACAGTGAACCAAGCCCAATAATGCTGTGACTGCAGTCCACCGTCCAGTAATGCTGTGACTGGAGTCCACAGCCCAGTAATGCTGTGATGAGAGTTACAGCCCAGTAATGCTGTGACAGGAGTTACAGCCCAGTAATGTTGTGATGGCAGTCCACAGCCCAGTAATGCTGTGATGGGAGTTCTCCACCCAGTAATGCTGTGACGGGAGTCCTCTGCCCAGTAATGCTATGACGGGAGTCCACTGCCCAGTAATGCTGTGATGGGAGTCCACAACCCATTAATGCTGTGACGGGAGCCCACCGCCCAGTATGCTGTGACTGGAGTCCAGAGCCCAGTATGTCCACAGCCCAGTAATGCTGTGACGAGAGTCCACAGCCCAGTAATGCTGTGGACTCCAGTCACTCTAATCAGCAACACAAAGATGAATGTAATACTGAAATCATTTTTTCTCTTCTTGGGGCTGTTCTTGCTCTGTTCTTATTCCATTTCTATAAAAGTTCAATTAGACTGTATTTGGGCTTTTAAACTGCAAGCATTTCATCCTTGAACTGTTAAGAATCCAAACAATAAATAGGGTGAAAGAGTATTTTACTTTCTCTATGAGGAGATTTAAGCAATTGCTTTGCAGAGTAGGGATCCTTAATTTAACACAATAGCAGCGGTAGCGTTGTCGCCTCACAGCAAGAGGTTCTCCCATTCCATTCTCAGCTGGAGCGCCTTCTGTGTGGAGTCTGCATGTCCTCCCCGCGGTCGAGTGGCGTTCGAAAGACATGTGTAAATGGGCATGCCTTCGTTGAAGGTTGGTCGTTGAGCTGGCACCTCAGCACCATAAAAATCTACTGCCAATCATTAGCGGACCGGAGTTCCGCTGTGGCGACCCCTAACCGGGAAAAGCCGAAAGAAGAAGAACAACTTACATATTTAGAAAAATGTACATATTTACTGCCATATATATATATATATATATATATATATATATATATATATACATTTCTATTTTTTAACTGTTTATCATTTTTATAACATCCTCATTGTTATTCCATAACTGACCACCTCTCCTTCTTCCACATCCATAATCTAATTTTTTACAATATACCTGACAAAATCCATTTCTTATTAAACAAAATTTAAGTCAATCTCCAGATAATCCATATTACATAAAATAAATTCTTATCCACTCTTCTCACATAGTTTTTCTTCTTGTTCTATAATATCCATGCATAATCATATTCATATCGATCTATATCGTTTATGTCTGTAAAGAACTTTTCCAAGAGTTTCACCACTCTTTTACATTTCAAAAAAACATGCTCTCTTGTCTCTTCCTCCCTGCAAAATAAGCACTCTTTTATCTTTCTTTTTATAGGATATAGTCTCCTTTACTGGTAACTTATTAGGAAATCCTGACACTGTAATATCTCACTGTGACACTTTTTCCTTACATTAATGGCTTTCACAGTTTCATAGTTTCATAGTATAGTACTAGGCTATCTGCCCTGGGGCATTTGTAAGCCTAGCCATAGTGATGTGGATTTTGCCACCCCATGAAATGGTACAAAAAATGTACAGAATAAATTTAGAATACTGTGCCTGTGTCTAGTAGTGACACAATGAAGGTCCCTTTATATAATAGAATTAGTTTACTGTGCCCCTGTCTAGCAGTGACACAGATGTGACCCCTGGGGTAAACTTACGATCTCCCATCCACTCATCAAGATTTCTCTTGAAGAGAGTCAGTGAGCGGCTCTGCCTAATACGAACTGGGATCTTGTTCCAAAGCATGGGAAGCCTCTGGGTTATGAATCTATCCCTCCAGCATGTCCTATTCATACTTGTGCCGAGGTTTAAGTCTTTAGCTCTCGTGGTCCTGATGGATTTGGCTATTTTGAGGTGGAACATGTCCATCAGATCCTGATTGGACATGGCCTTGTACATCAGGCAGAGATCACCTCTGAGCAGGCGGTATGCTACTGAATAGAGCTGAAGTTTCTTTAGTCTGGCAGAATAAGACATATGTTGGAGACCCTTGATCCTCTTGGTGAGGTACTTTTGTGGTCTCTCCAGCTGTTGCAAATGCCGGGTGAGGTACATACCAAATGGAGCATTGTACTCAATCATGGGTCTGATGAGGGAGGAATATAGGGGTACAATGACATCCTTGGATCTGGATGTGAATCCCTTCATGATGAGGTGTGCAAGGTAGAATGTTTTTCTAACCACTTTGGCAGCGTGGTGTCAAATGAGAGGTCGCTGTCGAATTTGGGTCCCTAGGTCTCTGATTACTTTTTCCATACTCAGTGGGTTGCTGTCTATGTGATAATTTGTGGGTACTTTGTTTTTTCCAAAGGGATGACTATACATTTTGGCATTTAGTTTAAGGCCGTGACTCCGGCACCAGTTGTCCGCTTCTGTGAGGCCTTTTGTAGGATGTATGTGTCCGCTGGTGTATCGACTATGGCCTTAGTTTGCAGTCATTCAAGTAACTTTGTCAGCCACAGCCCTCCCATGTTTGCTTTAACATCTGAGAAATAAATGTCAACAAGAGGGGTCCCAGGACAGATCCCTGTGGGACACCACTTGTGACTGGCTTTGAGTCTGACATTGCTCCAGCGATTTTAACTTTATGGGTTCTGTCCTTTAGTCAGTTTGCAACCCATCTAGTGACATAAGGGTTTACGGTTAAGCTGTTGAGCTTATCTATGATGCCTGAGTGGGGTATTGTGTCGAAGGCCTTAGCCAAGTCCAGGTAGGCTGTATGGACTGCTTTGCCCTCATCAATGGCTCTAGTGACTGTTTCGAAAAAGTCAACCAGGTTCAAAAGGCAGGATCTGCCCTTTACAAAGCCAAACTGGGTGGGGTCAAGTGTCTGTAGGTCCCCTATGTCTCTGTTTATGAGTTCCATAATGATTCTTTCCATAGCTTTGCAGACCAGGCTGGTTAAGCTTATGGGGCGGTAGTTTCCAGGGTCTGTAGAGGCACCCCCTTTGTGGAGTGGGACCACTGTTGCTGTACGCCAGTGTTCAGGTACATATCCCAAAGTAAGGCTAAGGTTAAATAGCATTTTTATGTGTGGGTTTAGCTCCTCTTGAAGTTCACATAACACGCAACCTGGGATACCGTCAGGTCCCATTGATGCTGTGTTTTTAGCTTTGTTTAGGGCAGTTCTCACTTGGACATCTGAGATGACAGGGAGATTACATTCAGCTGGGATAAGTATTTCTTCTTTTGGGGGTGAGGGAGGGGAGAAATTTGCACTGAACCTGTCAGCCAGAATGTTGGCAATATCTGTGGGTTCAGTGTATTTTTTTGTTGTGAACCAACTCTGAGCATATCTGAGGGTTTCCGCCCAGGTTTCTAACATAGCTGAAGAAGGCTTTGTGGTTATCTTTAGTGTCCTTAGCGATTTTTCTCTCAAAGTTGGCCTTGGATGTTTTTATGAGAGAACGTAGTTTTCTGCTAATGTTGATCAGAGATGTCTTCCCTTCATGGGATTTTGCTCTGACGTGCAGTAGCTTCCTTCTTTTGTTATACAATTTGTTAATGGCTGAGGTCCACCAGACAGGATGCTTGCCTTTGGTGGAGAGGGACTTGGATTTATTTGGGATTGTATGATCCATGCATTCTTGGAGATGTCCATAGAAAGCATTGTGAAGGATTCGCATTGTGGGATGTGGTATCCACTGGCACAGTGGGCTTAAAGGATACCATCTCAGTCTTAAGAAGAGTGAAGTCTGCTTTTGAGAAGTTTTTCACTGTGGTCTTTTGTGCTGGGATGGAGGTGGGATATGTATATCCAGGGTGATTAGTTTGTGGTCAGATCTCACCAGTGAGGGGTATACTTCTGGTGTGGAGCATTTTGTCCCCATGTTTGTGATGATCAGGTCTAGTATATTATCTCCCTAGTGGGAGAGGTGACTAGTTGTTCCAGTGCATTTGAATTTATGAATTCCAGGAACCTTTGGGCTAGGGTATTAGGGCTAGAATAATGTACCCAATCTATGTTTGGGTAGTTGAAGTCTCCCAGTATGATGGTATTTTGTGACATTCATATCCTCCAATGTCTTCAGGAAGGCTGAGTGGGGTTCTTGAGATTGGGAGGGTGGTCTGTAACATGCTACCAGTTGTATAGCAGTTTTGCCTATGGTTAGTTGCACCTGTATGGTCTCTGATGCTTCATGTGTTGCTACTAACCTGGAGGTGTGGGTGTCCTTGATGAATATGGACACTCCCTCCCTTTGTGGTTCGCCCGGGTTTTGGGGCCAAAAGCATGATAATGAGGTATAGCCTGGTAGCGCTGGGGTGCTCTCAGGAGCCTTGAACCAGGTTTCAGTTACTGCACAGACGTCGATGTTCTCCATGCTGAGGAGTACATCAAGTGCCTGCATCTTGAGATTTAGACTTCTGGCGTTGAGCAGCATTACCCTTAGTTTTTTCCATTTTTGTTTTCTAAGGAGGTGGGTTTGTCTTTGAGCCTTGCCTAAAAAGGCACTATGGGGTGGCAAGAGCCTTAGTCAATATCCGGAAGCCCAGTGGTGACAGGTGTAAGCCATCCCTTGCGAAGCAGTGTGGCTTGTCCAACATGTCATCCCAGGCAGACAGACATTGGATCCCCTTAGAATGACACCAGTACTTGAGCCAATTATTAAAGCTGATCATCTTATCTTTGTATTGTGGTATCATTCTTGGTGAGGGCAAGATGCTGCTCAGGGTCAGGGTCATACCAGCCTGGGCTACATAATCGGAGAGCTCCTCTATGTCTCTTTTCATGTAGTCCAGTGAGGTACGGCTCAGGTCATTCACACCAGCATGGACAATGACGGAGTCATATTTGTACTTGCTTTGGAGTGACTTGAGTGTGTGTGTTATTTGGCGGATCCTAGCTCCCGATAGACAGCTCACAGTCACCCTCTCCTTGTTCAGCCTGGTCAGCGGGACATCTGTGTGTCTGACTATAGAGTCACCTATTACTAGTGTATCAGGCATGGTGTTTGGCCTTAAGGGCTGTGATTGGTTGACACACTGATTTAATCACTTTTTCTGGTAAATTTTCTTACAGATTTATATAATATTGTTTCATCAAATTATTGCATCACATCCTTCTATCACTGGTCAAATTTTCCCTATCTGTATAAATACCACCTCAGGTCTCATCTCAAAAGACTCCACTAGTATGGCTATCCTAGTCAACAAAGGATAAATTAAGGGAACTCTAGACCAGGTATGCTAATGGTGAGGTTAGAGAGAGGGCATTTTACTTTAGAGACACCTTCTTTTTATAACTCTATCACTGTAGTTTCTATCTTTCATATCTGATAAGAACAAGGCCATCCACTATAACAAAAAGATACAATCCCACATTGACCTTCCTGGGTGGACACCCTCATGGCAGCATCTAGTGGATGACTGTGGCTGTAAATGAAGACATAAGCTTGTAGATAACATCCAGCTGATAGCGCCTTGCAAAAGTATTGAGGGAAAACCAAGTAGCTGCTGCAAACATGTTGTCCAAGGAAGCATTATGAAAGATTGCAGTGGAATGGACCCTATTTGGGTATCCTTCAAGGCCCCTGAGCCAGTGGAAACCACAACCCAAGCTGCGGAAGCCCTTACAAATGCCTTCTATGAACACCTCCAGGACTGCATGGATCAGGCAATCCCAAATAAAACCAAGACTGTTTCCACAACGGGCAGACGCCCAGTCTGGTGGACCCCAGCCATTAACAAACTTTACAATAACAGGAGAAAGCTATTACATGATAGAACAAAATCCATAAAAGGGAAGTCAC
Organism: Protopterus annectens; assembly: GCF_019279795.1. NCBI lineage: Eukaryota > Metazoa > Chordata > Ceratodontiformes > Protopteridae > Protopterus > Protopterus annectens. The sequence continues at coordinate 1,010,659,828 of NC_056744.1, forward strand.
CCCTGATCATTATTAGTAAAAAATATGACCACTCATACAATCAACTAAGCCCAATTTTGAGAGAAAAAGTGTCATGGATTCACAGGACAATCATAAGGCCTTTTCAGCTATGTTAGGAACCTGGATGGAAACTCCCAGATATGCTCAGAATTAGTCCAAATGATACAAAAATCACTGAACCCACAAACATTGCCAACATACTGGCAGACAGGTTCAGTGCAAACTTCGCCCCCTCCCTAAAGGAGAGATAACTATCCCAGCAGAGTGTAGCCTCCCAGACATCTCAAATGCGAGGTGAAAGCTGCTCTCTCTAAAGCTAAAAACACAGCATCAATGGGACCGGACGGTGTCCCTGGCTGTGTGCTACACGAGCTAAATGAGGAATTAAACCCGACATAAGGCAGCTGTTTAATCTCAGCCTTACTACAGGATACATGCCCAAGGAGTGGCATACGGCAACTGTGGTCCCACTCCACAAAGGCGGTGCCTCTACGGACCCTGGTAATTACCTATAAGCTTAACAAGTCTAGTCTGCAAAGCTATGGAGAGGATCATAATGGAGCTCATAAACAAAGATATAGGGGACTTGCAGACATTGGACCCGACCCAGTTTGGCTTCGCCAAGGGCAGATCATGCCTTTTGAACTTGGTCAACTTCTTCGAAACAGTCACCAAGGCCATTGATGAGGGAAAGGCAGTCCATACAGCCTACCTTGACCTTGCAAATGTTTCGACACAATACCCCACTCGGGTATTGTAGAAAAACTTACCAGCTTAAATGTAAACCCATATGTCACAAGATGGGTTGCAAACTGGCTTAAGGATAGAACCCACAGGGTTAGAGTTGCTGGCGCTATGTCAGACTCCAAGCCGGTCACAAGTGGTGTCCCACAGGGCTCGGTCCTTGGCCCCTATTGTTCGGCATCTACTTCTCAGAAGTACAGGCCAACATGGGAGGACTTTGGCTGACAAAGTTTGCAGACGACTGCAAACTGGGCCATAGTGGAAAGTGCATCGGACATGGATATCCTTCAGAAGGGACTCACAGAAACAGATAGCTGGTGCCAGAGCCATGGCCTGAAGTTAAACACCAAAAAATGTATAGTCATACCCTTCGGGAAAAACAAGGTAACCCTAAGCTACCATATAGGTGGCAATCCACTAAGCACAGAAGAGGTTATCAGGGACCTGGGGACCCAGGTTGACAGTGGCCTTTCTTTTGACACTCACATTGCTAAAGTGGTTAGAAAGACCTTCTACATTGCCCACCTGATCATGAAGGGATTCACATCCAGATCTAGTGAGGTCATTGTTCCCCTGTACTCTTCACTTATCAGACCAATGATCGAGTACAATGCCCCATTCGGGATGTATCTCACCCGACATCTGCAGCAATTGGAGAGACCCCAAAAGTTCCTCACCAAAAAGGATAAAGGGACTCCAAAATCTGTCATATGCTGCCAGATTGAAGAAACTCCAGCTCTATTCAGTTGCATACCGTCTGCTCAGAGGTGACATGTGCCTGACATACAAGGCCATGTCCAACCCGGAATTAATGGACATGCTCCACATCAAAAAATCCAAATCCACCAAAACCACTAGAGCAAGCGACTTAAACCTTAGCATGGATATAAATAGGACGTGCTGGAGGGATAGATTTATCACTCAGAGACTCCCTTTGCTGTGGAATAAAATCCCGGTCCATGTGAGGCAGAGCACCTCGCTGGCTCTGTTTAAGAGAAATCTTGACCTGTGGATGGGAGATCGAGGTTTATCCTGGAATCATCTCTGTGTCACTGCTGGACAGAGGCACAACAAACTAATGGGCACAGTATTTTTTCATATAAGGTGGCGTAATACAAAATTTGGACTAGGCTTATAAATGCCTTAGGGCAGACAGCCTAGTATAAACCTATGAACCTATGAACCTCCTCAAATGTATGGTGCATTCCATCAGCTAAATCTAACTGAAAGTATAAAATATGTGTAGCATAATTTAGTGACCTCTACAACAACATGGCTGATGCCTAAATGTGCTTCCTAAACCTTCCATAGTTCTGGATTTCTTATTTGGGGATGAAGACTGGGGCTTCATGTTTTAGGAGCATTTTTGAAGGCTACTGTAGGAACCAGTGTCAGGTTTAAGGGGTTTCTTCAGAATGATCACTCCCTGGGTAGCCAGAAGGCCAGAAGATATGATTCCCCTAATAGGAACACAAGTCATTGTTTCCTTTTGCTGTCCTGATGTAATTGTCTAGACTGCCTATCATGGGAGAAACACTCAGACAGACTTTTAGGAAGGCCAGTATTGCTTATGAAGTCTATATTGAAGGGAAAGAGGTGAGTCACTAGGCCAGCCCTCACACTACTTCTTGAATTCCAGGTATTCCTCAAATCTGTGGTCATCTTTGAGGGGATGATCTGGAAATTCATTCTCTCCTTCTCATCGAAGATCTCATTTTATGATTCATCTGATGATTTCAGGTACTTTGTCTTTCTAAGTAATTTAAGAGGCTTCCAAAAGGGAAGTTTGTATCTACAGCAAGAACTATTCAATTATAAATGTCAGAGTCTGACATGATGACTCGGGAGTCCAGATTTCATAATGTCTAAGGCCTCCCTGTTCTGTTTTGAGGGTCTGAAAAACCTGAGGGTGCTAGTGTCAGGGCAGACATATCTGGTGCTCATGTGGTGTTGAAGTGAACACCTCGGAACACCACAGCATACTGTTGGAGGTTCCTGACATTTATAATTGAGTGGTTGATGCTGTAGATACAAACTCCAGCCCTGGTGCTAAGCAAGCTGGCAATAGCAGTGATACTGGAAATACAAATGCTGGCATTTACACACTAGGAACCCAGAGGCTTGCACTGATGCCAATACATTATCACTGCAAGCATTAGCATCAGGCAATGTCAAGGCCACAAAAAACGTGTGACATCACAGGTGTAGATATATGTGAAGCCATGAAGTAGGGTATTCTGTTAAATACTGTCATCAAAGTTGACATCAGTAGCACTTGACCTAGCAGCCATACAGAAGATGTGAGAAGCTGGGCAAAAAAAAAAAAAAAAAGAAAATTGTGGCACCCACAGTTGAGAGGTAGGTTGAGGGGAGAAAGTGATCCCTAAAAAATGGCTTGCACCCCAGGACAGAGGATGCAAGTGAAGGGGCTCCAGGGCACATGTTTAGAGCATGAACAATGGCTTCTCCTATTCTGTTAAAATCAATGATAGGCAACGCAGGAGAAGGAGCAAACCTTAGGTTAGCTCCACTGAAAAGTCCCCATCGAGGCGTGAAAGAATAATTGCCTCAGCCATTGAAGTGACAATAAGCACAAAAGCTGGCAATTGTGCAGTGGCTGACAAACTTTCCTTAGCTGTGACATCAATCTTGGTGACAAGTACAACCATGGAAGAAAAACTAGGGGAAACCTAACAAGAAACAGACAATTTAACTCACTCTTGGGAAGAGAGTTGGAAGAAACAGCATGTTTTGTGTCTATAACGAGTTAATTCTCTTAAAGGAATAGATGGAGGAAGAGGCATAAGTCTTGCCTGACTCAACCTGAGCTGAAACAGACTGCTCTGCCAGATGAATAGGGAGGTCTCTGCAATGTCTGACTGATAGTAACCCCCTTGATCTCAGCAGTAAAATCTCTACCTCAAATTTCCAGGGTCCGAAGTTCAGTCTTGACTGTCAGTCACTGTCAATGTGAATTATACATATTCTTCATGTTTATGCTGGTTAACGCTGATTTCCTTCCACTATCCAAAAACATGTTAGCTAATTGCTTAGTTGCTCATATTTATCTACTTACACACATATACACATACACACATGCATACATAGGTAGATAAATATAGATATAGTTATGGATCTAGATATAGAAAGATAGATACATTATTATGCAATTTACAATGCAGTTTTATGTATAATAAAGACACTGTGTGCCTAGCAGTTGTCCTACTGTAGGCACACCTAGGAAAAGACGTTTAAGTGATTGCGGGAATGGCCTATACCTAAAAGCATAGGAAAGTGTGTTGATTTTATTTTTATGTTTTTTTTTTTTTCCTGTCTCAAAGTCCAACAATGCAGGAGAGAAAGAGAATGAAGGAAAAGAGTACAGAGAAATGTACTTAAAAGACACTTCGGAAAAAAAAATGTCACAAATAATGGCATGGGGTCACTGCTTCAAACTGAAAGAAGCTCAATAAAGAAGACATGGAGATAGAGAGTAACCTTTGTGCATATGGTAAAGGGAAAGGGTTTCAAGTGGTTTGGAAAAAAATTATGTGTTGAGCAGTTCTAATGCCTGTGGCATCAGTCCTGATTTAATGAGAACTGACCTATATTTATCAGATCTTATGTGCTGTTGAACAAGAGGAATCAGATACGCTTGCTATAAGGACCTTTTGAAAATTCTTTTTTTTTTTTCAGTATTGTTTTCATGCATTTTTTTAAGTACACCAGAGATATCTAGCATCCTTTCTGCCTCACAAAAAAAGGTTCTCTGGTTCGATTCTTGGCTGGGGTGCCTTCTGTGTGGAGTCTGCATGTCCTCCCTGTGGTCGCGTGGGTTTCCTCCGGGTGCTCCGGTTTCTTCCCACATCCCAAAGACATGCAGTAGGTGGACTGGACACTCTAAATTGGTCCTAGGTGTGAGTGTGCGCATGTGTGTGCCTTCTGTGGAAGGTTGGGCACCAGGCTCACAACTCGATACCGTAAAACTCCACTGCCAATCATGAGCGGACAGATGATCCGCTGTGGCGATACCTAACCAGGAAAAGCAGAAAGAAGAAGAAGAAGAAGAGACATCTAGCATCCAGCTTTACTGGTCCCCTGTCCTTACCATCTCTGTATTTGTTGTGTCAGCTAACAAAGCCCCTTAGTGGTTATGGAGTGTTAGAACTAGGAGAGCATCATCAGTTGCAGGTAGGGTGGCTTCGGTTGTTCCTAAACTGGGAACTGCAGGATTGCTGCATGCATTGATTGTAGCAGAGCTTACAGCTTGCCCTTGTTCTGAAATATGCACCCACCATATGCAATAGAAGGAGTCCACTGACTAGGAGCTAACCTTTTAACTACAGCTTTCTTGGTCACCACCAGGAGGAGGTAGAACAGTTCAGCAGGCCTACACTCTCCCCTCAGAATAAAGATGTGATGGATCAGCTGCTCCCTTCCCCCACAACAGCTGGTTCAGCAGTCCTTAGACTCACTTATAAAACCTGGGTCACTGTTGGTAGTGCAGCTGGGTCAAAGACCCAGTGCTAGGAAGCTGGGTGGTATGTTTAAGTCACTCTGCTAGAAGCTTCAAGCAGCACCCCTGTACACTGGGTTTAAACTGTGCTTTCCTAAGCCACATGTCTGAATTCTGCCCGGTATGTGGTGTTGTTGTCCTGCTGATCTTAATCTTGACTTCAGTAACTGTTAATCCTAACAATCAACCATGTGTATCACCAGTGTTTTGAAGTTTTTGTCAACTGAAAGCTAAACCCATATATGGACCATATATGCAACCGATGAATTACTTTGCTTTCTTATTAAATTAATTACTGTGTATAATTGTTTTATACCCATAAGCACTTTTATGTAACAGGAAGCTATGGGGCATTAGGTAAATAACTGAAAACCAGAAAAAACATTTTAAAATGTCCACTGAGCACAGAAAAATGTTATTAACATAAACCCATAATTCATTACCACAAAGCTGTTCAAGGAAGTTAAAACTAGAACACCTACAAAACAACAGTTAACAGAAATCCACAGGTTAGTAAGCCAATTAAAATAAAGCAGTTAGATATTTACAGGTCATTGAAAAATGAACCTTTGATATAGTTGTCTTACAGGTTTGTTAAAGTAAGAGCAACTAACATAAATAGGTACAAGAAAGGAAGAAGGGAATTAGAAGGGTAGTTTGGTTGGGATTTCTGTTTATACCGGGAACCCTATGTTACAGTTAAGGGAATTGGTTTACTTGTTGTTTAGTTAGCTTTAGTAACTCACTGACTGTATCACTGAGAGGTGGTACATTCAGCGAAGCTCATGAGTTGCCAACACAGATCCTACTCACTAACCCTTCATATTTTTTGTCCACTTCTCTTCTCCTCTACTTTACCTGGTCCTTCCTGTCCTCTCCCTTTTTTTCTGACCACATCAACTTACGTAGGATTATGGACGGACAATTTCCAACAATCTCTCCAATCAGCCTGGCCAATATGGGCATCCTGAGGCAATGTAGCAAATGCCTCATGTACACTGACAACCCACTTCTTCTAGTCCATAGAAATTCATTATGTGAGAGAGACACACCTATATCAAGAACCTAGAATGCAGGCTCTCTCGCTCACCAGTCAGGTCATCTGATAATAAGCAGGTTGTCAGCATACACACCTCACCTTCTGCACCCACCAAACCAACAAAACATAAACCTACATATGCGGTGGTCCTTACCAGAAGCTTCCCTAAACATCAGAGATGTCCCAAACACAAATACAAGCATGATTCACATATAACATCCTCTGTGAAAATAGTATATATAATATATCACACACCAGTGTCTCGCCAGTCAAGGCCCTAAGGCATAACACAAAAAAAAAACATTTTAGTCATAGGCAACTCAGTTGTGAGACACACAGATGTCCCTCTCACCAGAATGGATAAGGAAAAAGTCACAGTCAACTGCCTGTCAGGTACCAGGATCCACCACATCACACAAGCACTTAAGTCTCTCAACAATAGATACTGTTATGACTCCATCATAGTCTATGTTGGTGTGAACGACTTGAGACATACCTCACTGGACTATATGAAGAGAGTCATGAATGAGCTCTCTGATTACATGTCTCAGGCAGGTATTGTCCATAACCTTAAGCAGCATTTTTACCTTCACCTAGGATGATACCTCAATACAAGTAAAAAATGATTGACTTCAACAACTGGTTTAGTTTCTGGCATATTTTTCAACCGTACCAAATTCCTCGGTATTTCCTGGTTTTGAGGACAAAATAATGGGGCGCTACAAATTCCAGAGTGGCTTCTTCCCTAAAATCCCAATTTTGTTTTACTTACAATTTTTCATTACCACTGATGTCATCAAGCATCGCCAATGTATCCCAAACATCATCAACGTACAGGGGTGTGCTATTCACCATGTGAGAGCGAGAAATAAAGTGTGTCTCAGGGTTTGCTGTTCTTGGGGCCTTTTTATTTTCTTGTCCAATGCGCTGAACACTGGGAAGTGGATTAAAGATAAAATATTACAAAGATGCTATCAGGCACTTTGCCACCTAAAGAGAATGCTCTTTTTAATAGGATTCTGGTAAGTGAGATAGAGCAGCTAGGATTCATGATCCACCAACTGGGGTAGTTTGTCAATAGTTTTCTATTCTTATGGTTTCTTGCTTTCTGCATCTTTATAACTTCCCCTCTGAGGATTCTGCAAGCTGAATAGTAGTTAATCAGGCTGTGGTGGTCATATAAAAAAACTCAGAGGCTGCTGCTCTGGATTAATATCTTTATTGGAGTTGAATCATCCAGGCAGATAAGCATTGCTCAGATTTAATTGATTTTTTACAAGTAAGCGTGATTACATTTATACAGAAGTTAATAAGCCTGTCAGAAGATTAACAGCCACATCATTGTGGGTGTGTTAAATGAATGACAGGTATGTTAATCATGTACAGTTTGGTGCCAAGTGGTTACAATTTGCGATATTGATTAGCATTTTTAGCATTTAGTTATAAAATCACAATATTTACAACTAGAGCATGCAAAACGTCTCCATTTTTCTATGGATCGTAATTAGTCCATGGTTAGGCTTGCTTCTATTCATTCATTCACTGCAGAGGAAACTTCTGCCTGTACATATAAGGTATAAAGTGTCTGGATTTATTTCTGATTTATATTGTTAAAACATTGTGGATCTCTGGGATAAGGTTTCACATTACGTTTGGGTTTGAGCAGGGAAATGTCTGATACACATGGATTCCACATGAGGTGGTCCTATGCCTTTTTTAGTAGTGAAGCTCTAGATTCGATACTGTATAGGTCATTTTTTAAAAACATTTTTAGAACATTTTAAGAATGTTTTTAGAAACTGGCCTTCATTTGGGAACCCATTATTAATAAGGAAATAGCAGTGACTCTGCATTTGGTCTTGCTGTGCTTCATTAGATCTGCATGAGAGAAGGCGTTGATCTAATCATAGGTCTAAGGACAGTTTTTTTAAATACAACTTGGCATGGGACTAATTAATACTGTAATTTAAAAATAGAGTAAAGCTGAGGACTAATGCAGTGATTTTTTTTATATTACATTAAAAGCGAGAAGTAAACACCACACCGTTGATAAAATGTATTGGGGAATAGGAGGGGGTAGTACCTATGTTATTTACCACTTGTAAGCCATGGTATACAAACTGTTTTGGGGGTGACATTACTTTGATGAAGTTGAAGTGTCAACTGTGCAAATGCATACATGAAGCCAGATACAGTTGATCAAGCAGCGAAGATAAATATGTCTGTAGTTTGTTATTAGCCAACCGGTTAATGGTTTGTAGTGTGAGTATTGCCATATGTACTCTGCTTCTTTAATTCGGTGTTTACTGTGTATGCCGTAGAAAGAATGGCTTTTATATAGCAGAGGGCTGTGGTATAGAGTTTTGTGTACAAATATATTCTTAGCCACATACTTGTGTTTCACCCTGGTAGTGAAGGCAGTCTACTGACTGAGAGGCCAGGAAGAGGCTTTCAGGATTGCCGCTTGGAGTTTGCAGTGGAACAGTATTGCCTGGCTCTTTTGATTTTCATTATTTTATTGTTAGCTTCTTATGTGTTGTATAACTGTCTTGTTTAACCTCAGTATGTTTACATTTTGAAAGGCAGCTTGCAGAGAAACTTAAGTTGAAGGGGGATATTGCTTTGGGATATAAAATAGATTCCATGGCAGACATTCATTCTTGTCTTTTGTATTTGACTGTAAAAAAAAAAACTTCAGTGGTGCAATGTGTTTTAGCATCAGTTGTTGAATGGGAGGCTGTTATTTTAGTTGTCAGTGTTCATCTGCAGAAATGGATGGGTATGTGTATTGGTGTTGCCTTTATTTACTGTGCTTTTCAGTGGCATTTTGGTCAATCTAAAGTTTATTTTTGAATAGATGTTTGCAGGTATTGGAATCAATAGCGAGACCCGTAACACAATGTTTCCACTGTTAACGAAGTACCTTAACTGACATTTCGTACATGTCAAAACCATGAAGTGGCAGCGTGGAGTTGGTTTCTGTAGATATTTATAGGCACAATCACTAGTAAATACACATGGTGCTGTCTCCTTCTGCTATTCCGTTATTTGCTTTCGTAAAAGGATTCTGTTTGTAAATTGTCCTTTGTAATAGACATTTGATACTTGTTATGGCTTTTCTTACAAATGTAAATACTCAAGGTGGGATGCAGTCACAATGCATGTCTGTGTTTCCTTCCTTTTCAGTACCCGTTGAAGTTCAGATGTGCCCAATTAGAGACTTCCTTGGTAGCTTTACCTCTTGAAGAATCCTGCATTTGATTACCATTTGTACACTGAAGTTACAGGGTCCTTAAAACTCCTTTTCTTCAGTTATGTACAGTTTACCAAACTTAATGTGCTTGCTTGATTGTTTCAAAGTCACTGAAATCTGTTCTGCCAGAAAATAAGTCTTTGTATGTGTGAGCCTTCAAATATTGCTTTTAATTGTAGAAATTAAGTTATTTTTTTTATTTTGACACTAGATTCTAGTGTTGATTATTTTTTGATTACATTATTTAGAATTGGTGGTATATTTTAACTGCTTTAAATAGATTGTACAACTCTTACCTGAGTGATATTTCATCCACAATATAGAACAAATATCAAGGCTTTTTTTATATCTGTGCATAAATTTCTCACTGTAGTTTCATTTTTAACATTGATAGTTTAAGTAAATGTATTTATTTGTAAGCAACACACTTAGGGTTGCCAGCTGTCCGGTTTTTGACCGAACTGTCCGGTTTTCAGACAAATTGTCCAGTTAAAAAATTTAAACTCATAAAGTCCAGTTTTTTTTTTGTGCCGCCAGAGGAAAGGAGAAAATAAATGTATCCAGCTCGACGATACACTACTAGCTACTACACAACAATGAAATGCTTTTAACTTCAGTATTCCTGGTAGCTACATAGTTTAGACAGTACATACATTAACTTAAGTGGCAGTGATGTAATACAAATGGACAAATTTTATTTTCTGCTAGGATTGTAGAGATATCACTGGAAGGCAGTAAGCTATCATTGTCCTACCAACTACCAAGCAGTGACAAAAGAAATCTTATAGCAAGATTTAAAATGCTTAAGCACTCTGCCAACATTGCCCAGTGTTGCATTGTAGTACACTCAGACTGATTTTAGAACTTCACCATGCAGTGTAATACTAAGCAGCAATTAACACGCCCTGATTTGTATTATCCTCATCTACTATGTTGAACCGTATTCCATGAAACAAATTGTGCATCTTGCTTTTGGGCACTTGCAGTTACCCAACATTATTTTGCTTTTACTTAATTCTGTCGCAAGGGACCACATTGAAAAATAAAACTATCTCTTTGCCATGTTCAGAAAATGTAGTGCTAGCTGCATGTGATTTCTTTTCCGCATCTTTCTTAGATCTAGAGGCTTGAGTCATCTTTCATTCAGTCTTATTGCCATTTTACAACTGCATAGCGGCGTCCAGTCTGCATCTTAGTAAACTTGTATTAGAGCGCATTGTTGTAGGAAGTTACCTGTTTTAACCCGCAACTTTGGCGTGATATAGAAAAACATTAATGAAACTCTTTAAAGTATGTGTGCTTTTCTGAGATTATGACGTATACTTTGAAAGTAACATAAAACATGTCACCTGTTAGAAATCCATTCATCCGCAACCCCTTTATCCCATTTTTGCATATGAGACATGTAAAGAAAAAGAGTGGGAGGTCAGTCGGACACAGTACAAGATCTTAAGTACTAGCATCTGAAATATCACACTACAGTAACACTTAGCTCAATTGACCCCCACCCAATACAGGTGCAGCCAAGGACTGAAACTTCCTAATTGGGCACTGAACGGAAAATATGTTACATCTTAACAACTGAGTACCTGTCCCGCCCCAGTACAAACAGTATTTGACAGAACTTTCAAAATGCAAGGGAATGTTAAGATCATCATTTCTGAATGAGCAGTAAAGTGATGTTATTGACTTAAATGATCTTATGGGGTAAATCAAAACTTACAATTTTAATAGCAAAGATAACTGCTTACATTTTTTGGATTTTTAATCAGATTTACCACCATGTGCACAGGCTGCTAGCTCTTGACCTTTTATCTCCATGGATCATCCATAATTAGGTTTAGGAACATAGAAAATAAATAACTGGAGAAAATGCACCATATTGACACTTTTCATCAATACTGGTACTTACATCTGCAGCAGCCTAGCAGTGCAATTAGTGCCGCCTGTGTTCTTTTCTCCCCTTTAAGTACGGCTTAAGTCATCAAAGTGGGTGGTCCTATCAGCTGATGTCACTGTGATGTCACAAAATAGGTGGGAATGGGTGGGGTTATGTGTGATGCGAGGGGCGTGACTTTAGTCCAGTTTTAGCCACAAAGAAACCTGGCAACCCTAAACACACTGTATATGTAAATCAGCAATAAACATTAACAAAGTTTTTGTTACTGTCAGGAAAAAAATATTGCACATGCCACAAAGCTGGGAAAATGTATCATTTTGTTACATGCTAAGATTTTTTTTATGGGACTCCTTGTTAAAATGCATCATTACATGTTAGAATGAGAAGAGTCATGTTTATAGGATTAAGAATGTAGATGGTATTATGGCATTTTAAGTTAGGCATAATTGCAATATTTTAACAGAATATGGGAGACAAATGATTTGGGTCTTTTACAACTTGTACCATTTTCCTCTTGAGCAAAAGTTAACCAAATTCATCTGTTTTTAGAGTTAAATGTCTTATAAATTGTTGGTGGTCATACAGCAGATTGCTGTTCTGTGATTATTAAAATTCAGTAAAAATGTTGTGCCTGTGGAAATTTAAAAGTGTAAACAAAGTTGTAATGTGGAAAATGTTAGTGGTATCTATGGGATTTACTTGGAAGTTCTTTTTTAATTCGTTCATTTTTAGGATCATAGGTACTTCTTAGACTTTTGAGTTTCGAAGATATTATGAAGCGTAGAATTACATTTGTGTGGCAGTTTTTAGCTTTTGTATTTTTGGTACAAATACCCCAGAGGCAGGCAGAGCAAGGATATGTTTGGGCATTCACTTGTTGCCTCTATTCACGAGGGACATTGCTGCTAAACTTGGGTTGAATTTCTTAGCAGAGTGACCAGGGTTAGATGCCTATTTCCTGTCATGACTAGAACTAAGGAGTTAAAGCAGATATGAAAGAGTTATAGTGTTTAATTTTGAGACTTTAAGGTGTGGTTGACTAATGAACATGGCCTTGGGAACAGTGCTGTTTATCGAAGTACCGAAGCAGCTTCACTATCGAACTGCTTTGACATTTAGAAATCTAAATGCTATGGAATAATAAAAGTTGTAGGGATTGCTTACTTGTGTCCCCCTCCTTACCGATGGCCTCCTTTGTTAGAGATGCAAAGTGTTTTGCTTACTCTTTGTCCACTTTTCAGTCTCCATGAGTTTACAGGATGCCGCTTAACTTCTTTGCTCAGCATTTTATGACAAAGCCAAAATTAACTGATGGGAATGCAGGCCCAAATCAGGATGATTTTTAAATATTACACTAATTTAGAGGTATGGTGGTGGTACTGCTGTAGCATTGTCGCCTCACAGTAAGATGCTGTCCGGTTCGACTCTCAGCTAGAGCGTCTTCTGCGTGGAGACATGCTTGAATGGGCATTCCGTTGTTAAAGGTTGTGCGTCAGGGCTAGCAACTCGGTACATAAAAATCAACTGCCAATCATTAGCGGACCGGAGTTCTGCTGTGGCGACCCCTAACCGGGAAAAGCCAAAAGACACAACAACATGCATTTTCTGAACATTGCAATGTACAAGGAACTCTCTGTCATGTTTGACTGTAACTTGTGTAAAATGTTTTTTAGTGCTGGACAGTCAGACGGATGCTGGATAATTAGTTAATATGTTGTAATTTTGTTACATTTAGTGGTGTTATTTAATATTAGTGAATCAGTTAATTTTATTTTTATAAAAGAAATTGCATTTCAGCTTTATACAAGTTCAAACTTTGATACAAGTTCAAATGTTAATATAAATAAAACATTATTATTATGCTTATATTTTGTGTTTAATATTTTGTCTGCTCTTCAGTTTGCGTTTTGAATGTTGTTATCCTACAATTCCATCAGAGTGGATGGTGTAATCATGTATGCAAATTTTATGTTAATCAGCACCCAGATGTTTGGCCAGTTTTACCTACTTTTCATGGGCCTTTGTTCAGATTTATGATGTTTCCAGGTTGAGAGGTATGGTTTCTGGTGTCATTCAAAGGAGATCCAGTATCTATCAGCTTGGGATGACATGGCTGACAGATCTCGATGCTTTGCCAGAGATGGTCTTCATCTGCCACCCCTGGGATTTTAGTTACTGGCTAAGGCTCTTGCCACCCCCATAGTGCATTTTTAGGCAATGTCGCAAGAACAAAATTCCAGACATAAAAATACCCTCTAAAAACAACCTCTAGGTTATGCTGCTAAAATCTAGGAGTGTAAACTAGAAACAGCACTCACTGGAAGCAATCCTCACCTTGGAAGGTGCTGACATTTGTGTAGTCACTGAGACCTGGTTTAAGGCTGAGAGAGAACCCCAGCTATACCAGGTTACATTTCCTTCAATCCATTCAGATCACAAACTGATGGCGTGAGAAATGAAGGAGGTGGTGTATCAATATTCATTAAAAATAAATGTGCCTCTAGATTGGTTAAACAGCACAATTCCCTTGAATTACTTCAGGTGCAATTGACTGTAGGTAATACCCCTCTTCAGCTTATTGCCAGCTATAGGACCTCCTCCATGAATCAGGATATCCACTCAGCCTACTTGGATCTACTGGAGTCAATCAAGATACAACCAAACAACTTGGTTTTGGATGACTTTAATTACCCGTCCATTGACTGGGTAAATTATACATGTTCTAACTCACTTGCCCAAAGGTTCCTGGACTTCGTTAACTCCAATGCCCTGGACCAGCTACTTGACACATCCATAAGGGCTCAAACATCCTGGATCTGGTGCTCACCAACATGGGGGACTGCTGCACCACCCCCAGTGTGTGGCCATCCCTGGTGAGATGTGACCACAAATCAGTCTCATTAGAAGTAACTATAACACCAGACCCCCTTGCCATACCTCTCAACCTCATAGTGCAAGAAATCTGGACAAAGCCTCACAAAATGGGGGGAACAAAGGCCCAAAAATGGGACAGATTTTAAATATTGCTCTTATAAACTTAGAAAGTTGCTAGCATAAAAGGGTTTGTATTAACATACATTGTCTAAAGGATTTGAAGTCTGAAATGCAAATTTATGCCATTATTTAGTGACTTCAGTCTTCAGATCATCCCACTGATTTGCCAGAAAACCACAAATTTTATGAGGAAAAGACAAAAAATATGAGGCAAAAATTTGGACATTCTGTGAAAGTCTGGGCAGTTGAGTGGTATGCCCTTAGCAACAACTAGACTAAAAACCTCTCCAATGCCAATTACATCCTCTTAAGTGACAGCATAAATAGCTTCATAGCCCCTTCCCCCATTAATGGCACAGACACCTATGCTGAGTTATCCACCAATGCTTTATACAAGCACCTATTCAATTGAATTGACTCTGCTATAACTGATAGAACCAAAGCAAGATCTTCATGGAAAAACAAAACTGCCTGGTGGACAACTGCCATTAATAGGCTATACAATACAAGAAAGAAATTGCTGTCTAAGAGAAAGAAGGAATGGCCTCAAAACTGGAAACACTTCCTACTCAACTTAAACAAGCAAACAAGGCTCCTAGTGAAGTCCTCCAAAGCTAAATATGAATCCAAATTAGCTTCCCTAACTAATGATAACCACAAGACATTCTTTAGTTACATCCTTAACCTCAAAGTTAAAGCCCAGATTTGTGCTGAACTTGTATTTAATGGTACTATATATACAGAACCTGTGGATATAGCAAACCTGCTGGCTGACAGGTTCAGTGAAAACTTCACTCCCTTGTCCCCACCACATATACCTCAAAGCACCCCTAACACCTGTCCCCTACTGAGTATCTCAGAGGAGCAGGTCTTAAATGCCCTCTCCAAGGCCAAAAACACAGCCTCTATGGGACCAGACAATATTCAGGGCTGTGTTCTACATGGGTTAAAACATGAACTAGTATCACAGCTTAAGCACTGGCTTCATCCCAGTGGAATGGAAAACAACTACTGTCATCACTTTCTACAAAGGGGGTGCAGCCATGGATCCTGGGAACTACAGACCCATTAGCCAGACCAGTCTTATATGCAAGGCCATGGAACGAATCATCATGGACCTTATTAACAAAGATAACAGGAAATCTCCAAATGCTCAACACCACCCAGTTTGGCTTTGTTAAGGAGAGATCATACCTGTTAAATTTAGTGGACTTCTTCAAGACAGTCACCAAAGCCCTAGATGAGGGCAAATCTGTGTATACAGCCTACCTAGACATCGCCAAGGCCTTTGACACAATCCACCACTCACGCATCATTGATAAACTCATGCAGCTGGGTATCAACCCATATATTGTCAGGTGGCTTGTGAACTGATTCATAGATAGAACTCACACAGTCAAAATACGGGACTCCACCTCCTCCAGCAGACCCATAACAAGAGGTGTTCCACAGGGATCAGTTCTGGGATTCCTACTTTTTGGAATCTACTTCTCCGAAGTACAGGCTAATACTAAAGGACTGTGGCTGACAAAGTTTGCTGATGACTGCAAACTAGGAGAGATCACTGAAACCCCTAGCGATATCAACATCCTGCAAGAAGGTCTTACTCAGACTAATGACTGGTGCCAAAGTCATGGTCTTAAACCTAATGCAAAAAAATGCATTATCATCCTCTTCGGCAAGGGGGATTTTCATGCAAACTACCACATCGATAGCAATACCCTAAGCATACAGTCAGTGGTGAGAGATCTGGGCACACAGGTCGTCAGCAACCTTAACTTCAAACGCCATGTCTCCACAGTGGTAAGAAGGGCATTTTATATTGTTCATCTTATAACTAAGGGCATTGCCTCCAGAAAAAAGTGGTTATAACCCCGTGTTCTCTTCCCTTATCAGACCAATAACAGAGTACAATGCTCCCTTTGGTATGTTCTTTTCCAAATACCTGCAGCAATTGGAGAGACCAAAAAGGTTCATTACAAAGAAAATTCAGGGTCTTTGAGATCTGTCGTATGCGGACAGACTGAAATCATTGGCACTTTACTTTGTTTCATACAGACTGCTCAGAGGCAACTTGTGCCTTCCATATAGAGCAATCTCTGACCCAGCTTTAATGGAAATGCTACAAATTTGCAAGTCAAATGGCACACGGGTCACTCACTCATAGGACCTTAACCTGGTATGTAACATCAACAGAACTTGTTGGAGAGACAGATTTGTCTAACAGAGGTTGCCCCACCTTTGGAACAAGCTTCCTATTCATGTTAAACGATGCCCCTTTGACCCAATTTATGCATAATATGGACAGTTGGATGGGTAATTGGAAATTCATTCCAGGGGTTCCACTTGTGTCCCTCTTGGACAGGGGCAGTAGGTGATGATTTTAGTGTCTGCTTGAACCAGACACACTTGGGAACATGGGTTGAACTTGGCTAGGCTTGTAAGGGCCCTGGGGCCATTAGCCTAGTAACCTCCTATGATCTTATAAACTCTTTGTTCTTGTGTCTATGTCAAATAAAATTTTAACAATACTTCACTTTTATTGCAGCCATTATTTCAGGGATCTGTGTTATTACAGAGATCATAGATTAGAAATTAGCAGTATGAATGTGACTGACATATACTGACTTCTTTAAAATGAGTGTATTTAAATGTAAATGGCTGTCCCTAAAAGTGCAATAATAGAAGTAGTTTTAAGTATTTGAAAATGCAGAAAACATGTTTTTTTAACAAGAAACTTATTAATTTCAAGATGATATTAGTATATGAATAATTGTGCAGTACTAGCAAGTCAAAGATTTAAAGACTAGAGAAGGAGAACAACAATGTTATGGAGAAACTATATCATAATGCCTAGGGCTATTGGTTTGTACAGGACTGATAAGGGTATGATTTGTATGGTCATTGATGAATATCAAAAAAGAAGCTTAACTTGAAAAAATATGAATTAGATTGTAGGATTGGGAGATACATTCTCTAGCAAGTATCTAAAAAATTCAGTTATGAAGGGAATTATAATAATGGTGGGGACTTTAACTGTATACTAGTGCAACTGGCAGACATAGAATTTCAGCATAAGCCAAGGCATTAAAATGATTTACCAACATATGTACTCCTATAGATGTTAACTGTGGTGAATCAAATTGCTTTACACTCATTACCTTTATAGATTTTGGTACACAATTAAGAATTGATAGGGTATATATTTCAAATGATTTTATTATTTATTTATTTATTTGACATTTGTTTACTGGGAAAGTCCAACTCGGCCAGAAAGTACCTATTTTCAGCAGAGGCCCGGGGAGAAAATCTCCACAATCACAATATTTCAAAAATGAAGTACAGATATTTTCAATCTCAATGTATCATGTTACATTATAAAACAGCAAGTACAAATATTTTAAATTGCAAAGTATCATGTTACACTACAAAACATGAGAGAAAAAATGTTGTAATGAGAAAAACATAGAATACGTTTCATAGTAGAGTACAATGAAAAACAACAACATGAGTTGAAGAGAATATGTGAGGAAAAATTCAATAATCATATTATTTGTTACATAGTTTAGTGTGTGGTAAATAAGACCTGAGATCATTCTAATAAGATATTTAAAGACATATTAGAGATTACATGATTAGAGACAGTGAGGTGAAACTGTGTGATGTGTTACTATGAGAGATGGTGTTTATATTATAGTTATAGAAGGATGGAGAGAAGAAAGGTGCAAGGTATGGTGTCTTCAGGTAGCTTAGGTGAGTAGGGAGGAAAGAGGAAGGGTCTGCAGAGATGAATTAAATAATGTAAGGTAGTGAGGAAAATAAAAAGGAGTGGAGTAGGAGGTTGGAGAGGGTTGTGAGATGTGACTTAGATTGAAGGGGTTGAGTGAAGTATAGTGAGTTAAGTTCAGCCAGGACTGGCACAAGAGCAGGTCCAAGATTTTGCACAGTATTCATTTAGGGAACATTTAAAGGTAGATAGGTTAGAAATACTTTTGGTGGTCACAGGTAAGGAGCTCCATATTTTGCTACTGAGTATGAGTATAGCCTTTGTCCAGGGGATTTATTTGGTTTATTTATGGTGAGAAGTTGTTTACCTTTTGGTCTAAGAATACTTTTAGGGAAATATATGTTGATTAAAGGGGTAAGAGCTGGGCAGGCTAATGGTTTGTCTGTGATTTTTATTTATTGTTAGAAGATGAATGTAGGGGAGGTGGAGTTCCAGACAGCTAAGGGTATGCAGAGCTTTACAGTGATGGATAAGGAGGATGCATTAGTAACAAACCTGGCAATTTTGCTATAGCAGCTTTCAAGTTTTTTTTTTTTTTTTTTTTTAGTGGAGTACTGTAAATTAGTTAGAACTGATGCTCCATAGAGTAGGGAGGGCAGAAGGTAGGCTTTGGCTAGAGTAATTGTTGTGGGTGTTGTCAGAACATGTGTGTTTTTGTATAGCATGCCACATTTTCGATTGATTTTCTTGATACTGCTTTGGATGTGGAGGTCAAATTTAAGATTATCATCTATTATGACTCCTAATAGTTTGGTATGTTGTACTAACTTGATTTCAGTGCTATTTTCCCAAAAAGATTTTGAAATATGCTTTTTTAGGGTGTGAGTTTTTGGTGAAAAGAGGAGGAGTTTGTTTTTTGGGGGGTTGAGTAGGAGTTGTGCTGTTGTAAGCCAGGTTTCAACTGAGATGAAAGCTTGTTGAGTGATTTCTTGAAGATGAGTTAAAGTGTTTGAAGAGCAGATGATGACAGAGTCATATGCATATTGAATCAAGGTGCCTTCACAAAGAGATGAATGTAGCTTACTGATAAAAATATTGAACAGTAGAGGGCCAAGACTGGATCCTTGTGGGACTCCTGTGGAAGTGGGAAGATATACAGAGATGGATCCTAGCCATTTTACAGCTTGTTGCCTGATGGCAAGGTAGCTGAAGTGGAGATGCTACACCTAGGGTGGAAAGTTAATTCAGAGAGACCATGTCAAAGGCTTTTGATAGAACTAGAAATACTGTAGATACAAGTTTATTAGAGTTGTGAGCATAATTAGAATGTCTGTAAATGATAGTAATGCAGTAGAGGTACTGTGATTTGGCTGAAATCCATGTTGCATAATGGTGATTAACTTATTTTGTAAGAGATAGTGGAGAAATTCTTGATGAATACATATTTCAAGGATTTTAGAGAGGGGAGACAGGATGACTATGGGACAGAAATTTGTAATGTCAATGGAATTACCTCCTTTATATAATGAGGTAATGTGTGCCATTTTCCGCAGGATTCTGTTATTGATCTATTAATAAGAATGCTGATTGAGTATACTATTGCATCTGCAACTAGATTTAAGTATTCCGGGGGAAAGTTGTCAGCTGAGGAGGAACAAGGTTTTAGTTTATGTAAAAGCTTTTTTGTGAGAGTTATGGAAAGTTGTTGAAAGGTAAAGTGGGTGCTGTCTGCATGCGTATTGGAGAGGTTGCAGATAGGTGAGTTTTGTGAAGGAAATATGGTAGGGTCTAAGGTAGGGGAAGTTGGCTGTGTGGAACGGGGTGTGTTAGGTGAGTTTGAGTTTAAGTTGTCTGTGCATTCTATGAAGTATGTATTGAAATAGGTAGCTGTTTGAAGAGGAGGGATGTCTGGGTATGGGCTGGGATTCTTTTTTGTACCTGGGCTGATGAGACAGGATATGGAGGACCAGAATTTTTTAGGGAATTTTGTATCTAAAATAGAAAAAGTAAAGGTGTTAATATGTCCTTTATTAAGTCTCAATGGCTGGACAATTGGATGGGTAACTGTAATCACCCTCAGGGTGCCACCTGTATCTCTCTTGGACAGGGGCAATAGGTGCTGATCTTGGAAATAAGGGTAGAACTTGGCTAGGCTTGTAAGGGGCCTATGACTATTAGTCTAGTAACTTCCTATGATTCTATGATCCTACAATGCAATTTCTTACACAGCAATGATAAACTCAAGAAAATTGGGATCTTTTAATAGACTGCCAGCTCGTATAACAAAAGTGGCAGATAATAAACAGGGGTTTCTAACATAAATACAATAACTCTTGCATTTCAATAATAATGGTAAAGTTTATGATGTGATTTTACAGGACTCAATGAAAGTATATTTATATGGCAAAGTCTCCACTTGGTATTACAACAAGTAAAATCAGTGGGATAAAAGGATAAACACTTACTGGTCTGCAAGAAAAGATAGTTAATGTAAAGTTAAAAATACAAAATGCAAAAAAAAAAGTTTATTACTAGAAATGAAAGAAAAAAATGAATAGAGTTTTAAAAAATTCTACGGCATAAGAAAGTATAAGTACATCATTATTATTTAACTCCTAAAGTCTTGCTAAATTCACTCTTAGATCCAAAATGATAGCAAGAACTAATCACATCAATGTAATATACATCCCAGGTAGTAACAGCAGATATACATGATGCTGAAAAAAACACTATGAGAAAAGTAATGCCTAGAATAGCACCGTAAAAAATGAAAAAATATCGATGCTTGTTTAAATAGGAATATTCACAAAAAAGTATTACCAGAGCAAACAATAATATAAAAAGGTATTTTGTACCAGAAATGAAGGAGCAAATTAAAAATCTGAAGGAAAATAAAATTTCAGGTAAAGGTAACATGATTTCTGAATTATATATATTATTACCTCAAAATGTTTTTATGTTTTTTCATCATGGAAATGTACAATAATTTTTCCTTTATGAAAACCGGATAAAATCTATTTCTCTTTGTACACTTATATCATTATTGAGTATTGGTTAAAATGTTATTACGTCAGTCCTTGCCAAGAAACCAAAAACATATGCTACCTGCATTAATTGAAGAACAAACTGGCTTTATATTAAATAGGCAAACTTAGGATAATAGCAAAAGAATAATAACTTTAATTGATTATACTAATAACGAGTTACATTGACTATTCTTGCTGTAACACCCCAACCCCATATTAAAAAAAATGGAAAAAGGGGATTAATGACAATGACAACAATGACTTTAAGAATGGATGGATGGATTTTTAAGCCTTGCTGTATACCATGTTATTTAGCAGAGTATACCATTTATTTATTTATTTATCCTTTTTTGACTGGGTTACTCTCTAGGCATTATTGAAAACATACAAGGTTTGATCATCCTTTGAAGTACACTGATGAAATGATAAGGTGCTTGTTATAAATGTTTTGCATTCACTACATTTACTTTCTTCTTGCCAGGGGTACAATGTGTTCATTGTTACTATACAGAATCTCAGAGTTTGTGAAAAAAATATCCATTACTAAAGTGATAGCACTTTACTTCACTCAAAATGTTAATGGACAAAACACAAAGTGTTACATGCAATTCACAGCAAATCATACACAAGTTATAAAAGTGATTTTTTTCATTTAACCATTGGGAAACATGCTTTAAAATAAATGTAAACATTATTTGTAAACAGATCTCAAATTTTTTGAGCCTGCTCTTATTTGGATAGCAATATCTATGAAGCAACACATCTAAAATGAATATATGTCCATGTGATAAGCCACTGTTAGATGTCATGCTCTGTATTAGATTACTACCAGTTTTAAAGACCATATTTCTCATATGGGAACATGAACACTTCTGCTGATTCATCCAATAACTATGACAATCTGAAAATTACAGGACTGTGGGATAAGTGTTAGACTCAAAAGAGTGTGTCCTAACAAGTTCTGTTTTGTTGAGTCTGCTCCATGCCAAAAGTTATCCAAATAAGAAAGGAAATATTTAGAAAGATAAAAGTAGCCCGATCACGCTAGTGTTTTGTATTATTTCATAATTAACACCAAATGACTCAATATAACTAGAAAATATATCCAAAAGACCTAGCATCTTATTTTCAATCCTGAGCTAGCTCCTTCAAATGGTTGTTCATCTCAGAAGCTAAGTTTATACAAATGACCTCCTATTGCAGAATGAACTCACTCTGGAAAAGTATATGGATGTGACCCATGAGCACATTTCACATCTTTTATAAGTCTTTGTTTAAAACATATATACATTTTGTCAAGATAAAATAGTAGAATTACAATACCACATTATGAAAAATATATATATATATATGAGACTTACTTTGTTAATCTGCCTGCTCCAATTATTATGGAGGTGGAGAGCCGACTCCTGCCAGTAACAAACCTCAAAAAACGGCTCCGCTCCTCTGAAAAAAAATACAGTGAATTTTTACTTAGCCAGCAAGAAGCTGTTGCACATATAAATATGCAGGTGGAACAATGCCATATTTATTAGAATTATTAATGCTTTGACTGCAAAATATATGGATACACTGCCTCAAATAATGTACAGCACAGTTACAAAATAGAGTACATTCTGCAGTAATAAGACCAGACTACTGAAAATTTCAGAAAATCTGAACTCTGTTTACAGCTTAATGTTACATGTTTTGAGAGGTATGTATAAGAAATAAAAATGCTAAATGTTAATGTATATTAAGGGACAAAACATTTCCTTTTTTATTAAAGCATTGGGTTCAAAACTAAGGTTACTCTCTCTTTCTCTTAAAGCTGGAGTGAGTCAATGACCAGAAGTAGACCATGTTCATTTTTAATACTAAACCCTGTTGTGAAGATACTACAGTACTATCAATGTATGAACTACTGATGTGGTGCATGATGTCATACTAGAAACATGGATCTATTCATAAATTAACCAGGGCTGCTTTTGACTGAGTATCCAAAGACATTTTGTTTCCTTTATGAATGGATAGCATATACCATACTATATCATGGCTGACATGGGGATGGAGGTGGAGCAGTATCCATTACTCATCCTTTGGTTACACAGAAGTACTGTCTACTCCCATGGCATTTATACACTGCATAATAAATTGGGTGGGGCAGAGAGTGAGATAGAAAAACAGAAGAAAACCTCATTAGTAATATTACAGTAATACTCCTCAGGTACCAGAACAAATCCTCAAGGGAACAAATCTGCCAGAAATGATACCTGAAGCAAAGGTAAGACTTGGAAACAGAAATGAGAGATGCTGGAGACCTGACACCTGAGTACAGATCTCAGAGGGATATAGTGCCAAAACCACAAGGTGATGAGCAAGGATCTCATGTCAACAGCTTCTGTTTGGATATAGAATGTCATCTAGTGAATGTCTGCTCACTGCATTGCCAATCTACAAAATAAACAATTTCAGCTCAGTATCTTCATGAACTGAGATTTATCAACTAGGGTTAACATCGGAGAAATGGGGAGACTTGGATTGTTTGCAAGACTGAATGTTCCCCTTCTTCTCTTCTCTTTGTTCAGGGAAGTTGAGGTCCCTGACTTTTTTTTTCAAAATCTAGTTATTTAATTTAGTTAGCATTATTTTTAATTAATATTAAAGGCCTGCTTCTACCAGTGTTTACTAGATTTAAGTCAATGTGATCTCCAATATTTAGAATGTTAAAGGCCTTTCTCTGTTATTCTTCAGTACTTCTTTCCATTCCCATCCATCTTTGGCAAGTCTTGTACATCCCACATCCTTCACCAGTACCCTGTCATCACATGCACCTGTTACTTCCTTCATTACTCCAGCCAGCAGCCAAACAGTTCTTATTTTTATTCCAGAATCTTTTGGCTTTAGAGATGTGGCACCACTTCAAATAACTCTGCAATGGTCCCCAGCTCCTTACACCTGACTACTAGCAACTTTCTGCTCCTCACTGTTTCATCCATAGTCCATTATGTTAAATCATTTGTGCCCAAATGGAGCTTTATGTGTGAACATTCCTGGCATTTTGCAACCATCTTGCCACTACACAGCCTGCTCTAACTAGTGTCAACCTAAAGACCATCTTCATATACTCAAAACAACTTACTTGCAGTCAATCTCCCTATATTAGTGGTCTCAAACTCTGGTCCCATGGGTCAGATGTGGCCTCTTTCTTTTTAATTTCTCATTCTTTTGGTTTCTAACACCATGATGGGAATGGACCCCATTCCTAAGTCAAAGTATGATTCAAGTTCATGAAATTAGTATTGTTTCAATTTTTTATGTTAGCCAGAAGTACTCTTCCTAAATCTGCCTGGTAATAACTCGTTCTGAAATTCTTATGGAGTTGCATGTATCGGTAACATATCTCAGTATGATTGTAAATTCTTTTTTATAAGTCCACGTTGCTCCTATTAACTGTCTGGGTATCCTTCTTCCACATTGTCCTTGTTTCTGCCTATAAATCCTGGTATTTTATGACTTTGTGTCGCTTTGTATGTAAGACACTAGTCACTGGGTGTAGCAATTTCAATGATCAATGCTACTTTTTTCTTCTTTTCATGGACTACAATATCTGGTTTTCTTGCATCTATTTTTTGAACTGCTGGTAATGGGTGATCACATGTGATATAAACATAATTTTCTATAATATTTGAGGCTGATGTTTCAGTGTTTTACAGCTACTTCAGTATTATAATGTTTACACAATCCCCAATGCAACAGTCTTGCCATATTATTATGCCTTTCAGTATACAGTCCTTCTGCCATTAGTATAGTGCAACCAGCAATAAGGTGTGCGACTGCTTCCAATTCTGTTTTACAAAACACATATTTGTCTGTTTCTTCCACATGTTCAATGCAGTTTGTAAAACAATGTGTATGTAGTCCACAATATTGGGCCACCAATATTAACCTTTCTTCTTTTGGTTTAAATTCACCTTTCCTTAGCCATTCCTGTGTTCGATCCTTATCAACATGAGGTTGTTCCAAGAGTTTTCTATACTTGCAAACGTATTTATGCATTTTCCACATTTCTTGCCTTCTCATCTGATCCTTCACCTTATATTCTTTCTCGTGTTTTTTTTTGGCACGTTCAGTTGCTGCCTGATTTTTATCTACTTCTGGTTTGATTTTTACTCCCACTTGACACTGATATGTTTCTGCTAAAGTAAGCAGGGAAGTCATTTTAATCTTATTTTCCGCATGTTTCAAAACTTTCACTACATTTGTGTCTTGTGAGTTCAGCAGATATGTATGCAGTCCCATAATTGCAGATCTATACATGTAATCAGTTTTAAGAAGGCCCATACCTCCTTCAGAATTGGGAATATATAGTTTTGGTATACACTTATTCTTCTTTCGGCTTTTCCCAGTTAGGGGTTGCCACAGCAGATCACTGATTTTTTTAAATCATTTGATGAGCATGAAGCATCATTCTTGTTTTCCAACCAATCCAACACCTTTTGGGGCCAGTCAGTCACTCCAAAACTGTAAGCTAGGACAGGAAGAACAAATTAGTTTATAGCTTGGACTTGGTTCTGAGATGTCAACACTGTTTTCAATATTAATGCTAGTCTTCTAAAATATTCCTTACAAAGTTTTATCCCCATTTGTTCATGTTTTATTGTTGATCCTTCCTCAGTTCCCAAATATTTATACACTCCCAAATATCCCATTCCTGTCCCAAACTGATGTTTTCTTGGTGCTACAGCTTTTCTGCTTTAGAGGTTGCTTTTGCACATTTATCAAGACCAAATGACATTCTTATATCATCTGAAAAAGTTTTGACCACTTGCAGTTGTGCTTTCAGTTCCTCATCTGATGAGCTATACAGTTAAGTCTTTACACTTTTCTGTTTTCTGGGAGCCAAATTTTAGTCATGAACTAATCTGTTAAGTAGCCAACTTAATGGGTTAAGGGCAAGACAAGAGAGCAGTGGTGACAGAGATTCACCCTGGATTATCGCCCTTTGAATTTTTATCCCTGGAGTAATAACTTGTCCTTTATCATGGCTTAACTGCAGAGTGGTTTGACACTTAAATAAATGAAAGAACATGAAGAAAATGTATATATTAAAGTTTATTAGTATTGATAAAGTCTCGGGGTAGAGAAGGTAGAGACAAAACCGCTCAATACTAATACATTTTCTTTCTGTTCATTCATTTAGTTATAAGCACAGGTTTCCTTTATTGATACGCTATACCTTTGGTTATTTTATACACTCACACACACACACACACACATATATATATATATATATATATATATATATATATAAATATATATATATATATATATATATATATATATGTGTGTGTGTGTGTGTGTGTATCACCTTCAAAATATTGAATCTCCACAATATCGAATCCCGGAATCCCGCTTCATGGAGACGACTTCGCTGAATCTTCATTATATCAAACTCCTGGAACAATGAACACTAACTCCGGAAAAAGAACTACTTGACCACCAGTACAAAACAACAAACAGCAAAACAAGAAAACTCTCCATCCCCTACACCCCCCTAACTAAATATACCAAGTTTGAGATAGCACAACAGTGGAGAAAGGGGGAGGCTTGCCATGGTGGCCAAGTAGTTCTTTTCCCTGGGTTAGTATTCATTGTTCCAGGAGTTTGACATAATGAAGATTCGGAGAAGTTGTCTTGATGAAGTTGTACTCAATATTGTGAAGAATCGATGTTGTGAAGGGGACCCATATATACACACACATATATATATATATATATATATATATATATATATATATATATATATATACCAACTATGAAGTCACACAGCAGTGGGGAAAATGTGTACTTCCTTCTCTGGTATAACTTTGATTTTTTTCAATATTTTGTGTTTTGGTATTTTTGTACTGTTGATATTTTTGTGTTTAGTTTTGCTGTTGATATTATGCTGTTTAAATTATTTTAAGTGCAATATATATGTAATTAACTCAAAAGGTAAACTACACATTTGGTAGAAAGGTTTTTGTAGGTGTAAAAACAATGCACAAATAAATGAATGCTCATTTGTGTGAGTCACATATGGATGAATTTCATTTTATGTACTATAAGTAAGCAGTTGCGTGCAGGAAAATTAATGTTTGAAGATAAAAGTGGTGGTTGTGTAGATGTGCAAGACAGTATTATAGCGGTTGTTGTGAATATGCAAGTGCCTGCAGGTTAGGGTTGCAGTAAGGGTCAATGAAGGGCTAGAGTCAGTATCGTGCATGTTTTGTATTGTATATGTACTGTGTCCATTTGTCTTGTGAAGTGGTATGGTTAGGGCAAGAGTTTCTAGTAATGTAATGTGCAAGGTTAGGGTCACAGTTACGGTTAGCACACATGAGTAAGATTCACTTCAGTTTCAATGCCTTTGCGCACGCACACACACGCACACACACACACACACACACACACACACACACACACACACACACACACACACACACACACACACACACACACACACACTATTACCTAGTACTGAAAAAATGTAAATTCCCAGTCTACACACTTTCCATAAGGACGAACAAAGCAAATAAAGGAAAACTAGTTGTACAGGAATGATGTCAGGATATGAGGATATGAATTACTAAAATAGACTATTGTCATAAATTCTTATGTAAAATCCATGTCAAACATCACTTTTCATCCTTATTAAAAGTAGGAAAACAGGATTCAAACTGGTGCTGCCTGTTTTAAATGATGATCCATTAAGTGAAAACAAGAGATGATCACTTTCACCCTTCTCAGAACTTCATCAGATCTAAACACACACTCACATATATAAATAAATATATATATATTCTGTGTTATAGGCCTGTCTTGTTGCCGCTGTGGTGGAGGTTGAGAAGATTTTCACAGGACTACTTGTTGCCTGACAAAGACAGTCAGACATGGACGAGGTGTTGAAGAACAACAGACGTGCGGCCCATCCATGTGCAGATGTGTGTATGTGACCTCTGCTAAGAAGATGCAGGTACAGAGCATATAAACAGCATATGATGTGAAACTGCTATGATTAAACCTTGTGGATGAACACATAGGTCATCTTTTACAAGTTGTGTGTGTGTGTGTGTGTGTAACATTCTATGGCCGTTTATTGTTTTTGTACTCTTATTTTCTGATGAGGACTACTTTGTAAGTATAACTTAACCTTCTGATGATTTTTAAGAATTGGTGATATAGGTTTCATCTTTTGAAATTTTACTTCTCTGGTCATGTGGCATATTTTCTCTCTTTATCTGTTAGTTGGAAATGTTGCATTGTATGCAGTTTGTATGTTTATGCTAACTTTTAAAATCTTAATTTTCCTTCTGCTTCTCTTTCCATCTCTGCTTCATTCCATTTCAGTATTTTATATTAGTATATGTGATTTGTGGTGAATTCTGTGTTGTGCATCAATATACATAGGTGTGCTGGGTGATGCTCTCACATTTTTATTAGTTTCAGTTTCTGCTACATGTGCACATATAAATATTGTACATACAAGTGCACTGTGTACATGCTGCACACATGTCTAGGACATAATATTGGACAGTGTAACACTGACAGCAATTTGACTAATTTCAGAATTCTGACTCAAACAGTTCAAATGAACTGTGTGTGTGTGTGTGTGTGTGTGTGTGTGTGTGTGCATGCTTGTACACAATACATTTGACTTTTGTTTTTTGGGGGTTGCGTGTTTAATCACTACTTGAGAGGACTGTGCACAATGATTTTTTACTGCCCCATGCTAACATGTCACTGGCATACTGTATGTCGGTCAGCAATAGACAGTGTATTCATGTTTATTATAGCTGCTCTTTTTTAATGGATTATCACCAAGACTGCTTCTCAGACTGTACTGCTGTACAGAGCTGCTTACATGATCTTATAGGTTCATACTAGGCTATCTGCCCTAGGGCATTTACAAGCCCAGCCAGAGTGTGTTTGGCTTTCGCCACCCATTTTAAAATGAATTTTGCTATGCCCTTTTTTCAAGGTTAGTATACTGTGCCTCTGTTTAACAGTGACACAGAAGTGATACCCGGAGTAAATCTACGATCTCCCATCCACTCATCAAGATTCCTCTTGAAGAGAGTCAGTGAGGGACTCTGCCTAACCCGGACTGGGATTTTATTCCAGAGTGAAGGGAGCCTCTGGGTTATGAATCTGTCCCTCCAGCATGTCCTATTTATTTCAGTGCTGAGGTTCAAGTCTCTTGAGCACGTAGCTCGATGGGATTTGGATTTTCTGAGGTGCAGCATGTCCATTAATTCCGGGTTGGACATGGCTTTATACGTCAGGCACAGATCGCCTCTGAGCAGGCGGTATGCCACTGAGTAGAGCTGGAGTTTCATTAACCGGGCAGCATATGGCATCTGTTTGAGCCCTTTGATCCTCTTGGTGAGGTACTTTTGGGGTCTTTCCAGTTGCTGCAGGTGTCTGGTAAGGTACATCCCAAAAGGGGCATTGTACTCAATTATGGGCCTGATGAGGGATGAGTGAGGCACGATGACCTCTCCTGATCTAGATGTGAATCCCTTCATGATTAGGTGGGCTATACAAAATGTTTTTCTAACCACTTTGGCCACGTGGTTGTCGAATGAGAGATTGCTATCAACTTGGGTCCCCAGGTCCCTAATTACTTCTTCCATACTTAATGGATTACCATCTATGTGGTAATTTGTGGGCACTTTGTTTTTGCCGAAGGGGATGACTATACACTTTTTGGTGTTTAGCTTGAGGCCATGGCTCTGGCACCAGTTGTCTGTTTCTATGAGGCCCTTTTGTAGGATGCTTGTGTCAGCTGGAGAGTCGATTATGGCTCCCAGTTTGCAGTCATCTGCGAACTTGGTCAGCCACAGTCCTTCCATGTTGGCCTGTATCTCCGAGAAATATATACCGAATAAGAGAGGTCCCAGGACTGAGCCTTGTGGGACGCCACTTGTAACTGGTTTGGAGTCTGACATGGCTCCAGCAATTCTAACCATGTGGGTTCTGTCCTTGAGCCAGTTTGCAACCCATCTGGTGACATAGGGGTTTATATTTAAGCTGGTGAGCTTATCAATAATGCCCGAGTGGGGTATTGTATCAAAGGCTTTTGCGAGGTCCAGGTAGGCTGTGTGGACCACCTTCCCCTCGTCAATGGCCTTGGTGACTGTTTCAAAGAAATCAACCAGGTTTAAGAGGCAGGATCTGCCCTTAACAAAGCCGAACTGTGTAGGATCCAGTGTCTGTAGGTCCCCAATATCTTTATTTATGAGGTCCATGATGATCCTTTCCATAGCTTTGCAGACCAAGCTAGTCAGGCTTATGGGGCGATAGTTTCCAGGATCCGTTGAGGCACCACCTTTGTGGAGAGGGACCACTGTTGTTGTACACCACTCTTTGGGTACATATCCTGTAGTAAGGCTGTGATTGAACAGTAGTTTTATGTTTGGGTTTAGCTCTTCTTGGAGTTCATGTAGGACGCAACCCGGGACACCGTCTGGTCCCATTGATGCTGTGTTTCTTGCTTTGGAGAGGGCGGCTCTTACCTGAGCATCTGAGATGTCAGGGGGATAGCACTCTGCTGGGATAGATATTTGCCCTTTTGGTGGGGAAGGGGGGGAGAAGTTTGTGCTGAACCTGTCAGCTAGGATGTTGGCAATGTCTGTGGGTTCGGTGTATTTTTTGTCATTTTGGACTAATTCTGAGCATATCTGGGAATTCCCACCCAGGTTCCTAACATAACTAAAGAAAGCCTTGTGATTATCCTTAGTGTCCTGTGCAATTTTTCTCTCGAAGCTGGCCTTAGACGATTTTATGAGTGCCCGTAGTTTTTTGCTAATACTGATCAGAGATGCCTTCCCTTTTTGGGATTTTGCTCTATCATGTAGTAGCTTCCTCCTTCTATTGTATAGTTTGTTTATGGCTGGGGTCCACCAGACAGGACACCTGCCTTTGGAGGATTGGGTCTTGGTTTTGTTTGGGATTGCATGATCCATGCATTCCTGAAGGTGTTCATAGAATGAATTTATAAAGGATTCTGCGGTCTGGGCTGTATTTTCCACAGGCCCGGGGCCTTTGAAGGATTCCCCCTCGGTTTTGAGGAGTGTGAAATTTGCTTTAGAGAAGTTTTTCACTGTGGTTTTCTGGGCAGGGGCTGGGGTCGGGATGTGAATATTTAGTGAGATTAGTTTATGGTCTGATCTCACCAGTGAGGGATACACTTCTGGTCTAGAGCATAGAGTCCCCATGTTGGTGAAGATCAGGTCCAGTATGTTTTCCCCTCTTGTGGGAGTGGTAACAAGTTGTTCCATAGCATTTGAGTTTATAAATTCTAGGAACCTTTGGGCTAGGGTGTTGGAGCTAGAGTAATGCTCCCAGTCTATGTTTGGGTAGTTGAAGTCGCCCAGTATAATAGTGTTTGGAGAGACCTTCGTATTTTCCAATGTTTTCAGGAAGGCCGAGTGGGGTTCTTGGGTTTGGGAGGGTGGTCTGTAGTAGGCTATAAACTGGAAGGCAGTTTTACCCACTGTTAGTTGCACATGGATAGTCTCTGATGCTTTGTGCTGTGCCACCAACCTGGAGGTGTGAGTATCTTTGACGAATATTGATAGTCCCCCTCCTTTTGTGGTTCGGTCAAAGTTTTGGGGCCGAAAAACATGGTATGAGGTATAACCTGGTAGTGCTGGGGTGCTCTCGGGAGCCTTGAACCAGGTTTCTGTTACTGCACAAATCGATGTTCTCCATGCTAAGGAGAGTTTCGAGTGTGTGCATCTTGAGGTTTAGACTTCTGGCATTGAGAAGCATTACTCTTAGTTTCTTATCCCTTGTGATACCTATGGAGGTGGGTTTGTCTTTTGAGCCTTGCCTAAAAAAGGCACTGTGGGGGTGGGAAGAGCGTTTGCCAATATCCGAAAACTTATGTTACACACACACAATTCATTTACACTATTTGATTTAGAATTCTGAAATTAAATGGAAAAAAGTACAAAGAGGTTTTGAAAACCATGAAGAAAGGGGGCAAAATATATTTTAATCTAAATGAAGCTGTTTGTCCCATCAGAGTTATTTTGTTAACATAGCTTACGAATTCTAATTTCATATTTTGGATACTTGCTGAAATATTTTTGTCTGCATACCTTGTTCCTTTGTATCTGCCAATGATTCATATGCTATAAAACAACATGGCATTACTAAGATGAGGAAACAATCATTCTCATGACTATTTCAGGCACATTTAAATTCTCTCTTCTGTTAAAGCATGTGCATTTTCAGGTGACATTGTTCTGGCAGTGAAGTTATAATTAAACATTTTGAGTCTCGGACTGTGATCAGTACTGCATAGTGGTTCCAAAGAGATTAGGTTAAGTGTACTCTAAAGCCTGACTTGCAGACTTGTAACTGCAGTGTCTAGTAAGTGACTTATAAGGGGTTGTACATGGCTGTACTGTAGGGGGAGCTAATCTATACACAACATTAACACCCTCTGTGGGCTAGGTAGTATGTTTTTAACAGAAAATTGCATTTTATTTGAGCTGTATCATTACAAAGTTGCACTTTGGGCATAAATGTTAACAGGATAAGTGAGCTTAGGGCATGGATAATATTGTCATAGTATTGCTTTTGCTGTGCTACTGTCTTAGATTTATTCTGTCTCTTTTTATGTATTTCTAGTATTATTTTAGGTTACCTTTGAGCCTCCATCCCTCTATCACCAATAGATGTCTCTTTTCTGCTGGACAGCAGTGTTATTTCCATGTTTTCTGGTTCAGTCTGAGTTAAGGTCTTACTGAATGTTCCAATGTATAGCCTGTAAACACTGTGGTGCAAAGACAGGTGACGATGCTTGGAGTTACATTTTTCCTCTGGGGAAAAGAAGTGTTACTCACAAGGAGACTGATAATTTTGTTCTTACTACAAGGCTGGATAAGCACTGATATACATAACACTATCCCATTCCTAGATCACATCCAGGTTCCATACTCTGTTAGCTTCAAGCCTCTTTTGCATTCACCTCATAAGTAGGAGTTGGCCATCTCTACCCATAATGGAATTAGAACTTCTTAGGATGCTTTATTGTTTCCTGTCTTATATAGACTTCCAATAGTCCAGGTTCATTTCTTAGCTCTGCCTTCCCAAGTCACACTCAAACTTAGAAATCCTTATGTAGCACCCATTAGATCACCATCTTTTTATTTGTAATTTTAAACGTGCATGTTATACTGCCTACAGGCATGACATACAGTACGATTCTTTTTAAAATGTGCTTTTCTAGAAAAAGAGTACTGACAGTTGTTTGTCTGTTCAGTGATGCTACAATTTTGATGTGACATCAGTGTACCACTGCTAAATCAGTTTGCTTATGAGAGAATCCAGCAGTACCCACCTTAACTGAGAGTAGCCCATCTTATCAGGATAAATGATGGACTAACCAAAGACTGTTGAATTTGGTAAGCAAATATGTCTGGCATGAACACAATGTGGCTATGACGTTATCATTTAGGGAAACTAGAAAATAACAATAATCTAGAATATGTCTATATGTCAACATGCAGGCAGTGATTCAGTGGATTGTTCAACTTAGACCCTAAGATGTATCATCATCATCAACCCCTCTTCTTCCTATTTGTACACAGGGTCTGGATGTCATGTCGGTTGTCGCAGACTAGCTCAATTTACAGTCACTCCTACTAATTTCTACAATCATACATGTCACAGAGGTACAGAGTCTTAATTTCCATGTGCTTCCTGTAAGCTTATACTTGAACATTTTTATATCTCAGTGTCTTGTTCCTGAACATTTTTGAAATGTATCACTCTCTCATCTTATATTAATCAGATAAGTTAAAATATTGATCCTTAGACCCTTTTCCTTTTTTATGTAAATATAAATGCTTTCACATCTCTATTTATGGGGATTCTGGTGAAGATCTTGCAATGTCTTATGTACTTTTGCCTCCTACTGTATATCCTTTTGGAAATGTCTCATATATCTTAGTTGCTGATCCTGTACATGCGTACCTGTTCAGGTGGTTTGTGCAGATGTGGGTGTAGCGTGGGCATCACTTGCATGACTGACATCCCAAAAGGCAGTGATGTCATATTCAAATGATATATATATATATATATATATATATATATATATATGTTTTTAGAATTTAGTTTTAAATTATTAAGGACGTATGTGCAATATGAGTTAATTTGATGAGAAATATAATTGTGTACTTACTTTTTTACAGTATATATATATTGCTTAATTTTCCCCACACATTATATATTATGTTACGTAGGTGCATTTTAAATATTTTATAATTATTAACTAATAAAATATATTAGACATAAATACATTTTTCATTATTGCATATTTATTTCTTTATTTTTAACTTTCATATTCTGTATGTAATTAGAGAAACATTTTAGAATATAGGAGGGTTACTTTTGACAATGTGGTAGAAGTAATTGTATTATGTATTGTTAATTAGGTGTTATCAATCAATTAAGCCAAATATATATTGTTGGTTACTAGTTCACCAATCTGATGAAGTCAATGCTTTGAGACGAAACCTAGGTCATTGGTGAATTGGTGCTGCTGTTTTGTGCTGTTATATGCTGTACTCTGTGCGTTGGACATTAAACCTGCATTATTCCACCTGGGGCAGTTTGGATATCGTTTATTCTGTGCTGTATTGTTTGGCGTTCTTGAACTGGTTCTTGTTTGTTGCTACATGGAAGACGGTACTCCCACTGCCGATGTCATGGTTTTGTTGCAGCGCATACATGAGCAGCTTGGAGAGCATTCGGTACAAATTCAGAAGTTGATGAAAAGGGAGAATAATGTGTCTACAACAGCCTCTGGCAGCAGCCTGGGGTTGCCGCTTACTCAAAAAAGTCCTGAGGTCATTCTCACCACTTTGGTGGGGAGGGGAACTGGTGTTGACTTTGGTTCCAGTAACAAAACTGTGGGCAAGTCTAATTACATTCTCCCAGACAAAACCAACTTGCTGAATTTCAGTGCACAATGGAAGGTTAACGAATACGAGTTTCAAAAGGATAGTGTTCCGATAATAAAAAGGAAAAGTGTGTCAGCGAGATCACTAACGGAATTCATGACAACCTTTGAAACAAAGTTGTTTAAGTTAAAAAGAACTTATTTGGAGAACAGTTATCTCACTAGGAACATTGAGTTGGGTATGGTCCCTAAGGGTCTGCGGGTTTGGCGGTACCCCAACGGTTGTGAAAAAAATCATGATATGATTAGTGAGTTGCACAAATTATTTGATGATACGGGGATAAAAATTATGGAAATCATGGTTAAGTATAATAAGAATAAAATTGACCATATGCTGGAAGAACTGGAAGACATCAACACTAAGATTATTCAAGATCTGTTATTTGAACAATATTACAATAATTATGTCAACATTATCAAGGACATAGAAAAGAGTTGTGAGGCAATTTACAACAAAAAATTATTGAAACTACAACGTGATATAAAAACATATGAGAGTGGTGTTATTTATCCGTTTAATGACAAGGAAGTTCACAAACAGGCTGAGATGAGTAAACCATCGAATCAAAAACGAAGATACAATGACGTTAATGAGACACGACAGCCCAGTGAATATAACAACCGGAGTGGGTTTGACGAGGACCCTTTAGGGGAGGGTCCAAGATGATCAGAGCATCTACGGAATCAAGGAACGGAACAGGACGACCAACAAGGAATATGGATGGGGGCACGATCAAAAAACAAAAGTACGAGTGGCCCACAGAGGGGATGGACAAAAGTAATCAAAGGGCAGTAAGTACGCCTTTCAAAACACCCCCGGTTAATAATAATGTTTTTTATTGTGATATTGGTTTAACTAATCTTGTGTGGGATTGTGATTCAAATACACAGTCCAGTGAGACTAGTCGTACTATTCAAATTAGTCAAGATGTCGAAATGAGCTTAACACAATATGGAAACAGAATGAAACAAAAGAAGGACTGTGTGGACAATGTGTTTAAATTTAAGTACGACATCTTAGATAATGCAATAAATGATGTGGATGCAGCTATGAATAATGATGCAGTTGATACACATGTTAATATCGGGGGAGGGTTTTTTTTTTGTCTTGACTCATGTAGTTTACAGACCAGTCATATTGATGCATTTTACGTTGATTCTAGAGTGAGTAGTAACAGAATTTTTGCTAACCATACAACAGTACAAACTGCAAATTTATCAGCTAACAAAAATGCGATGTGTGATACTTCCCTGCTGAACTTAAGCATACACCCACTTTTGAGTGATTCTATTGTTTTCTTGGACAATGAAGGGAGTGGTGAAATAGCTTACGACTATAATTTAGATAAAGGTAACTTAGTATATGATGAACCATGTTTAGATGGAAATACGATATGTAACAAGAATATTGATGTAGACATGGTTCATGCAGTAGGTTGTCTTAATCAGCACATTGTGAATACTGATGTGTCTTTGGTTGTTAACCAATGTATTTCACCTGTTTCTAAGTCCTTTTTGAGTTTTTATGAAGAACTATTTCAGGGACAAAGTACGTCAGTTATTACAGTACAATGTGAAGGTATCTTAAGTAATCCCAAAGTATTATATAACACAAGTCATGATTTTAAGGTATATAATTATTCAAGTATTGAATTAAGTAATAATAAGTAATCCCAAAGTATTATATAACACAAGTCATGATTTTAAGGTATATAATTATTCAAGTGTTGAATTAAGTAATAATCATGCTGATTTGTTTTCAAAGGGATTTAATTTCGTACCGTGTAGAAGGGGGAATATTGTTGACTCTTTGATTGAATTAAAACTTTTTACCCGTAAGATGAACTTGAAGACAATTTTTCGGGTTGAAAGAGGTAATATTAACAGTGGAGAGACTAGTATATTAACAAAACCAAGTCTATTCAACCCTATTATGAGCCAAGTAGTGGCAACGTTTGAGAATATTTGTGAACAGGAATTTAGGGAATATTACAGCAGAGACAACATGAACCCAGATACAATATGACAAAACATGAATATGATACAGTGGCAACATTAAGTAAATTGGATAGTATACGCATTATGAAACCGGACAAGGGCAATGGGGTTGTTATAGTTAACAAACAAGACTATATTAGTATTATGACGTCCATGTTATTTGAGGACAATTACAATGAAGTTAGCATCAATGAAATTAATATAGCCTACAAAAAGATTGACTTGGCCTTGGACGATATGATTTTTCAAGGAGAGATTATGGAGGATGAATATAAATTTATGATTAATGAACACCCTGTAATAAGCGGTATATTTGGAATCCCCAAAATTCACAAAGGGCTTGATAATGTAAAATTTAGACCAATTGTAGATGGAAAGCAAAGTAAAGTAAGTTTTATCAGTCACTTTTTGGACCACAAATTAAAGGTTGGTCTAGAAAAAATACCACATATCGTTAAAGATTCTTGGCATTTTTTAGAAATGATTAAACATTTGGTTGTACCTAAAGAATTTTATTTTGTCACTATAGACGTCTGCAACTTATTTACCGTG
This sequence comes from Protopterus annectens, assembly GCF_019279795.1. NCBI lineage: Eukaryota > Metazoa > Chordata > Ceratodontiformes > Protopteridae > Protopterus > Protopterus annectens. Next base: position 1,010,697,576 of record NC_056744.1, read on the forward strand.
ATTCCCCACGATGTTGGTCTCGACTGGTTAGAGGAACAACTGTTTGTTACGGGGGCTTATGAACAAGATAAAATCAATGCATATGTTAGGCGTATGGAAATTGTATTGGACAACAATTTTCTATATTTTGATGGCCATTATTTTAAGCAACGGACTGGTGTAGCTATGGGGGCAGCTTGTGCCCCCATTTATGCCAATTACATCATGGCATATTGGGAGAAAGAATATGTCTATAAAAGTGAATTTAGTCCATTTATTAATATATATCTAGGATTTTTGGATGATATTTTTATTATTTGGACGGGTGACAAACCACTATTGAAGAATTTTATCCAATACATTAACAATACGGTGTGGTTTTTAAAGTTTACACATGAGATCAATAACACTAAGATAGAATATCTTGATGTAAGGCTAACATATGATAGGAAGGAAGGTAAGATGAGATCTACCATTTATAGAAAGCCCACCTTTTCGAACTCATACCTGCATTATGACAGCTGGCACCCTAGCCATCAGAAAAGGGCCATTGTGAAAGGGCAGATGGTAAGGGCGGCACGCATGGTCAGTGATAATTTGGATTTTCATCTAGAATTAGGGTTTATTACAGGATTATTTCTTAACAGAGGTTATCCGAAGCAGTTATGTGCGGATTTAAGAAAAGAAATTCAGCAAAAAAGAGATAATAATGTTATGGCACCAATATTAACATCAGATATAGATCAATTTGGATACTATAATAGTAACACTGGACAAAATAAATATGGTAGTGATACTATTTTTTACATTCTTAAATACAATGGGGATTCAGATTTTGTAGTTAAGACTGTCATGAAATACTGGGAAGTATTTCAAAAAAGCAGGGAGTTATATTCACTTTTTTCTCACAAGCCCAAGTTCGTTTACAAAAAGGACATGTCACTGAAAGATATTTTTTGAAAAAAGTTCAATTGATTGTAAGGATTCATGTAACAGAGTAAGGGGTAACTTTAAATGCGGAAGATGTACCACTTGTAATTATATTTTGACAACAGGACACAAAGTATTGGTTAATAATTGTGTTATTGTTATAGGGGGCCACCATGATTGTCACACTAAAAATTTGGTTTATTTAGCTAAATGTCAAGACTGCAGGGCATTTTATGTGGGAAAGACATGTAGAAGGTTTAGGGATAGGATTAAAGAACATATATTGGATATACAGCATAAAAAACCCACTAATGCCCTGGCAAGACATGTTATAGCTAATAGCACACATAAATTCAAATTTTGTGTTATACAGCAAGTGATACTGGACCAACAGGGGAGAATAACTCAATATCATTTGGACATGAGTGAACTTACATGGCAACTTAGGCTTGATGCATGTACTTATCCAGGGTTGAACGAGTACATTTCCATCAAGCCTTGGCTCAGACTTAAACACATTTGTGGTTGAATTTATATACATAACAACAATAAAAACAAAAATAATAATATATATATATGTTTTTAGAATTTAGTTTTAAATTATTAAGGACGTATGTGCAATATGAGTTAATTTGATGAGAAATATAATTGTGTACTTACTTTTTTACAGTATATATATTGCTTAATTTTCCCCACACATTATATATTATGTTACGTAGGTGCATTTTAAATATTTTATAATTATTAACTAATAAAATGTATTAGACATAAATACATTTTTCATTATTGCATATTTATTTCTTTATTCTTAACTTTCACATTCTGTATGTAATTAGAGTAACATTTTAGAATATAGGAGGGTTACTTTTGACAATGTGGTAGAAGTAATTGTATTATGTATTGTTAATTAGGTGCTATCAATCAATTAAGCTAAATATATATTGTTGGTTACTAGTTCACCAATCTGATGAAGTCAATGCTTTGAGACGAAACCTAGGTCACTGGTGAATTGGTGCTGCTGTTTTGTGCTGTTTTATGCTGTACTCTGGGCGTTGGACATTAAACCTGCATTATTCCACCTGGGGCAGTTTGGATATCGTTTATTCTGTGCTGTATTGTTTGGCGTTCTTGAACTGGTTCATATTCAAATGATGGTTGTGCAGATTTGACAGTGACATCATGCATACAATTCACCCTTTTCCTCAATGAAGTGCGATCTCGGAGTTGGCATATCTAATTTGCAGGGGGGCTGTTGTAGTGCCCCCTTCGGTTAAGTGCCAAATACCAGATGAATATTCATGTGGCCTGTCCCTTTTTTAATTTATCCAAGTCTTTTGGGCTTCAAATACCATGATGGGAATGGACCCTATTCCTAAGTCAAAGTACAATTAAAGTTCATGAAATTAGTATTGTTTCAATCTTTGATGTCAGCCAGTATTGCTCTTCGCAGCACCCTCAATGTGCCCAGTAATGACTCTTTCTTCAATTCTTATGGGGTTACATGTATTGGTAACATATCTAAATATGATTGTAGATTGTTTTTTGTAAGACCCCATTGCTCCTACTACTATTGGAACTGTCTGGGTATCTTTCTTCCACATTGGTCTCATTTCTGTCTGCAGATCCTGATATTTTATGACTTGTGTCTCTCTGTACACAAAACACTGTAGTCACTGGGTGTGGCAATTTCAATGATCAGTGCTAGTTTTGTCTTCTTTTCATGGACCGCTATAGGCAGTTTTCTTGCATCTATTCTTTTGAACTGTTAGTAACGGGTGATCACATGTGATATAAACTTCATCATTTTCTGTGATACTTTGTGGCTCATGTTGCCAGTGTTTTTCAGCCACTTCAGTACCATAATGTTTACACAATTCCCAGTGCAGCAGTCTTGCCACATTATTATGCCTTTCAGTATACAGTATTTCTGCCATTAGTATGTCACAACAAGCAAAGAGGTGCGCGACTGTTTCCAATTTGGTTTTACAAAACTTACACTTGTCTGTTTCTCCCACATTTTCAGTGGACTTGGTAAACCAGCGTGTATGTAGCCCACTATCTTGGGCCACCAATATTAACCTTTCATCTCTTGGTTTGAACTCGCCTCTCCTTATCCATTCTTGCATTCATTCCTGATCGACATGAGGTTCTTCCAGAAGTTGTCTATACTTGCAACTATATTTGTGCATTTTCCACATTTCTTGCCTTCTCATCTGGTCCTTCACCTTATATTCTTTCTTTTTTTTTTTTTGGCACATTCAGTTTCTGCCTGATTTTTATCTACTTCTGGTTTGATTTCCAATCCTCCTTGATGCCGATATGCTACTACTAGATTAAGCAGAGTAGTCATCTTAGATTTATTCTCCTCATGTTTCAAAACTTTCACTATGTTTGGGTCTTGTGAGGTCAGCAGATATGTGTAGAGTCCCACAATTGAAGATCTACATATGTAATCAATTTCATGGGGGCCCATCCCTCCTTCAGAATGGGGAATATATAATCTTGGTATGCACTGATTTTTATAAATCATTTGATGAGCATGAAGCATCCTTTCTTGTTTTCTTATCTAATCTATCCAACACATTTTGGGGCCAGTCAATCACTCCAAAACTGTAAGTTAGGACAGGAAGAGCAAATTGGTTTATAGCTTGGATTTTATTCCTAGATGTCAGTGCTGTTTTCAGGATTAATTTAAGTCTTCTAAAGTATTCCTTACTGAGTTTTATTTGTATTTGTGCATGTTTTATTGTTGATCCTTCATCAGTTCCCAAATATTTGTACACTCCCTCTTGCTCAAGTTCTTTTACATCATATTCTTGCCCCAAACTGATGTTTTCCTGGGCTGCAGTTTTCCTGCTTTAAAGCTTTCTTTTGCACATTTATCAAGACTAAATGACATTCTTATATAATCTGAAAAAAGTTTGACAATTTGCAGTTGTACTTTTAGTTCCTCATCTGATGAGCTATACAGTTTTAAATCATCGACAAAGAGAAGATGAGAAGTATTTATACTTTGCTGTTTTCTAGAAGCCAAATTATAGCCATGGCCTAAGCTGTTAAGTAGACAGCTTAATGTATTAAGGGCAAGGCAGAATAGCAGTGGTGACAGAGAGTCACCCTGGAACATTCCCCATGGCCTAAGCTGTTAAGTAGACATCTTAATGGATTAAGGGATTAAGTAAAATAGCAGCAGTGACAGAGTCACCCTGGAACATCCCCCATTTGAATTTTTATCCCTGGGATAATAATTTGTCCTTTATCATGGCTTAATTGCAAAATGGTCTGCCACTGTTTCATGGTCACTGTAATGTAGTCGATCAGTGTAGAATGTATTTTATACATTTTTAAGCACTCTTTTATCAATGAATGTGGGATACTATCAAATGCTTTTTTGTAGTCAATCCATGCTGTACTTTGATTCTTCTCCTTTTTACAGTTCTCCACTATGACTTTATTTAACAACAAATGATCCTTTGTTCCATATGACTTTCTTTTATTGCCCTTTTGTTTTACTGCCATAATTTAGTTTTCTTCCAAACAACTATAAACTCTGTCAGCATCAATTCCCATGTGTCATTGGAAGGCAAGTTATAGGTTTATAATTTTTAGGGTAGCTTTCAGGTTCACTCTTAAGTAGGAGCATTGTTTTTCCTGTTGTTAGTCAGGTTGGTGTCTGTTTGGGGTGTGCATATAAATAGTTCTTACTCATGGCTACATCTTCGTGCAAAGATGTTAATACTTTTAACCAAATGTTAGGTACTGCATCTGGGCCTGGGGTTTTCCATTTAGACGCTTTTCTTAACTTTGTTTCAATCTCTCTGGCTGTTACTTCATCCCATTTCATATCCTGTACTTTTAAATTTCTTATTCTTTCTTTTACTTCTTCTATCCATTTAGCATCTTTGTTATGTTCCACAGGATCTTCATAGATACTTCTCCAAAATGTATGCATTTTTTCTTTTTTTGGCAGTCTTTCAATTCCTTTTACGTTGCTTCACAGTTCTCTATAAAACTTTTTTGGGTCATCAATAAATTTCTTATTTTGTACTTTTCCTTTGTATTTATCTGTCTATCTTCTAAGGTTTTCTGCTGGTGCTGAGATTTTTAGTTTATTTGTGATAGTGTATGATAGATCCTGGTCTCTTCTAATACTGAGCATTGATTTTATCACGTCTATCTTTCTTAGTATTTTGTTGATCTGTTCCCTTTTCTATATTCTTCTAACAGTGACACTTCTTGTCTTAACTGAATTATAGTTTTCTCTATTCGATTTCTCCCCTTCCTTTCCCTCACTACTCTGTGTTCTTGCGGTAGAACTTTATCAGTTATTAATTTAACTGCACAGTAATATATCCTGTTTACTTCTTTTATATCACATGGATCTCTGTGGACAGTCCTAATTACTGTGTTCATTTGTTTTATCAAACTTCTGATTTTTTGAGTTTTATTGACCTTCTGCAGTGTATTTCTTTCATTGATCTTAATATGTCTATCTATGTCTAGTAAACCAAGCAACTCTTCTCTTAGCTCATTTTCTTCTAAACTGAGGGCACATTCGTTGTTTTCCATTTCTTGCGGGCATTCTATCAAAAGTTCTATACCATCTTCCTGTGGCACATTCTTTTCAATTTCATCCGTTACTCTGTCATATGGGAACTCACTGGCCTATCACACCTCAACACTGACTGCATCAGAGTTTCCACAGTTTCCTGTTCCTTTCCTTCCTGTCCAGCTTCAGGTGAACATTTATACTGGTTTCCTGTGGAAGACTCCAAAATATTTTCATATGGCACCTGACCAATTGCTTCCTGTTCCACTGGTTTCCCCCTAATTTGGATATTCATTGCTGTATTCTGCTGTGGTGCTTTCTGAATTAGATTTTCTACACTGAATCCTTCACTTTGGAGGTACTCCATAACTTCAGTTTCTATTTCTTTAACTCCTCCATTACTGATCTCCTTTTCCTCTTTGTCTTCTTACTTTTTGTATTGTAAAGTTTTCCATATCTGGATTCCTTTGCCTGTATTTCTCTTCAAATATCTTTGGTGCTGCTCTTTTTGTATGTATTGGTTAGTTTTGCTTTCTCCTTTGCATAAATATTACACCATATTAAGTCTCTTGTTCTTTCCCATGTCTATATTTCATCTTCAGATGTCTCAAGATCTTCTTGTTTCTCCCTGCTTTGGGGACTCACTCCATCCTGCTGTGATGTAACCTGTGTTAGACCTTCTACATCAAATCCTTCACTTCGCAGGCATTCCATAATTTCAACTTCTATTTTTTCTAACTTCTACTTTACTAATCTTCTTTTCTACATTTTCTCTTTGTGATATTATTTTTATTGTGAAATTTTCCATATCTGGATGCCTTTCCCTGTATCTCTCTTTGAATATCTTTGAGGTTGCCTTCTTTATATTGATTAGTTTGGCTTTCTCATTTGCATAAATATTGCACCATATCAAATCTGTCTTTTTTTCCTATGTCCATATTTCTTTTTTATACTTTTCAAAAATCTCTAGGTTTTGTTGTTTATATTTTTGCCCTCCCTCAGATGCTTTTTTGTCCAAACAGAACAAAGTTTCTTGATCTATATATTGATTTTCACAAATCTGTTGTATTAATGAATACAAATTTTTATTTGAAGCTTCTGACAGTTTTTCTTGTGGAAGTATTTTTCTTTCCTCTAATTTCTCTCTTCATCATTTTGTATATATTGTGTCTGGAAATTCTGGGCTTTTTGCATATTAGTAACAATACACAAGTTCTTTCTTATCCTCAATAGTCCACTTTATCGTCTTTATGGCTCTTCTTTGGCCTACCAGTTTTTGTGGACTGCTACTTCCTTTTACAACAGGGGGCATTTTCTATCCTGAGTCTTGTGCACCCAGCTAGCTTTTTTAATTTTTAACCTACTTCTGTCCATGATATATGCTATATAAATCCAGTCTATATATCAGTATTGTCTTGGTGAGATTTTGTGAAAAACAGGGTCCACCTTGCAAAGGTACTCACCAAGACTGGAGGATGAATTCAGTTTCAGCAAAGATACTCTGGTGATCAAGAAGAGGAGGACAAGTGTGAGAGCAGTGCCAAGGATCAAATGGTGGAAGTTGAAAAAGGGTGATTGTGAGGCAGAGTTCAGGGAAAAGTTAAAACAGGCACCGGGGGCAGTGAAGAGTTACCGAATGGCTGAGTAACTACAGCAGAGATGGTAAGGGAGACAGCTAGAAAGATGCTTGGTCTGACATTTGGACAGAGGAAGGAGGACAAGGAGACCTGGTGGTAGAATGAGGAAGTACAGGATAGTATACAGAGGAAGAGGCTGGCGAAGAAGAAGTGCGATTGTCAGATAGATGAAAGTAGACAGGAGTATAATTAGATGAGGAGCATGGCAAAGAGAGAGGTGGCGAAGGCTAAGGATAAGGCATATGCAGAGTTGTATGAAAGGGTGAACACTAAAGAGGAAGAAAAGGACCTGTACTGATTGGCTAGACAGAGGGACCGAGCTGGGAAAGAGATGCAGCAGGTAAGGGTGATAAAGGATAGTGAGGGAAAAGTACTCACAAGTGTGGAGAGTGTATTGAGCAGATGGAAAGAGTACTTTGAGGGGCTGATGAATGAAGAGAATGAGAGACAGAGAAGGCTGGATGATGTGGGGATAGTGAATCAGGAAGTGAAACAGATTAGCAAGGTGGAAGTTTCTTGATCTATATATTGATTTTCACAAATCTGTTGTATTAATGAATACACATTTTTATTTGAAGCTTCTGACATCATCCAGCTATGAAGAGGATGAAGAATGGAAAGGTTGTTGGTCCAGATGACATACCAGTGGAAGCATGGAGGTGCTTAGGAGAAATGGCAGTGGAGTTTTTAACCAAATTGTTTAATGAAATCTTGGAAAGTCAGAGGATGCCTGAGGAGTGGAGAAAGTGTTTTGGTACCTATTTTTAAGAATAAGGGTGATGTGCAGGGCTGTAGTAACTACGGAGGGATAAAACTGATCAGTCACAGCTTAAAGTTATAGGAAAGAGTAGTGGAAGCTAGGTTAAGAAGGGAGGTGATGATTAGTGATCAGCAGTATGGTTTCATGCCGGGAAAGAGCACTACAGATGTGATGTTTGCTCTGAGAGTATTGATGGAGAAATATAGAGAAGTTCAGAAGGAGTTACATTGTGTCTTTGTGGACTTGGAGAAAGCATATGATAGGATGCCTAGGGAGGAGTTGTGGTATTGTATGAGGAAGTCAGGAGTGGCAGAGAAGTATGTAAGTGTGGTACAGGATATGTACGAGGTTAGTGTGACAGTGGTGAAGTCTGTAGTGGGAGTGACAGATGCGTTTAAGGTGGAGGTGGGATTGCATCAAGGATCAGCTCTGAGCCCTTTCTTATTTGCAATGATGATGGACAGGTTGACAGACGAGATCAGACAGGAGGCCCCATGGACTATGATGTTTTAAGATGACATTATGATCTGTAGTGAGAGTAGGGACCAGGTTGAGGAGACCCTGGAGAGGTGGAGATATGCTCTAGAGAGGAGAGGAGAGGAATGAAGGTCAGCAGGACTAAGACAGAATATATGTGTGTGAATGAGAGGGAGGATAGAGGAATGGTGAGGATGCAGGGCGTAGAGTTGACAAAGGTGGATGAATAAGTACTTGGGATCAACAGTTCAGAACAATGTGGAGTGTGGAAGAGAGGTGAAGAAGAGAGTACAGGCAGGGTGGAATGGGTGGAGAAGAGTGTCAGGAGTGATTTGTGACAGATGGGTACCAGTAAGAGTGAAAGGGAAGGTCTACAAGAAGGTAGTGAGACCAGCTATGTTGTATGAGTTGGAGGCGTTGGCATTCACAAAAAGGCAGGAGTCAGAGTTGGAAGTGGCAGAGTTAAAGATGTTAAGATTTGCACTGGGTGTGACAAGGATGGACAGGATTAGGAATCAGTATATTAGAGGGTCAGCTCAAGTTGGACACTTTGGAGACAAAGTCAGAGAGGCAAGATTCCATTGGTTTTGACATCTGCTGAGGAAGGATGCTGGAAATATTGGGAAAAGGATGCAAAGCATGGAACTGCTAGGAAAGAGGAAAAGAGGAAGGCCTAAGACAAGGTTTATGGATGTGGCGAGAGAGGACATGCAGGTGGTTGGTGTGACAGAGCAAGATGCAGAGGACAGGAAGAAATGGAAACAGATGATCCACTGTGGCGACCCCAAATGGGAATAGCCGAAAGAGAAGAAGACTCTTCTTTACTTGCTGACTTATCATCTCTCCATTTGGATGGATCCCCCATCTCTCCATTTGGACCCCTCATGTGGCTGGTGAAGACATCAACATGAATATTCAGGGTTTAGGTGGGACTTGCTACTGTGCACCTGGGCAGGTAC